>NW_013786453.1:0-618 GCF_000517525.1 Limulus polyphemus
ACATGAAAAATTATTTTGCAATAGAAACTAAGCTGCAGGGCTATTGTCAAGATGCATGGTTGTCAAATAGAACATGACCGGATTTAGCGACATGGACTGTAACAAGGTGATAAGGCTCCCAAATCGTTTTAGTATAACGTATTCAACCCTTTGTATACCAACATGGAAGCCCCGCATTTCCCTACTAGAAAATATTAGATATACATAAGATAACAAAAATAACTAAAGAAACAACGACAAAATCAAAAGTTAATTTTTTATGGTAAAAGCATTCTATCAAGACAATACAAATCGAGCTAAAAACATTAAAAATTACTCTGTTAATCTCAAGAAACGGCAATTTGTGCAATGATTACAAAAAAGATATTCGATAAAACGGACAGTCTGTTTCAAAAAATTGTCAAAAGAAACAGCTGAGTACCAAAGAGAATTGATTTTTGAAGAATATCAGACTAATAGCAAGAGCACAAACTAAATGAAAGTCATGAGTTCAAAACAATGTTCCGAGAAATAGCAAAGAGTATCAAGTAGATGTACTGATTCCTTAATAATGTCTAATGAAACGATAAGGAGCACCAAATAAAGGTATTGAATTCAAGGTCCGAACGTACCCTAGTG
>NW_013786454.1:0-636 GCF_000517525.1 Limulus polyphemus
ACTACTGTTATTATCATTAAATAAACATTGAAGCTGAGATATGGTATGACTATTGTTATTATCATTAACTAGACACTGAAGCTGAGGTATGGAATGACTACTGTTATTATCATTAAATAAACACTGAAGCTGAGATATGGTGTGACTACTGTTATTATCATTCAATAAACACTGAAGCTGAGATATGGTGTGACTACTGTTATTATCATTCAATAAACACTGAAGCTGAGGTATGGTGTGACTATTGTTATTATCATTAACTAGACACTGAAGCTGAAGTATGGTGTGACTATTGTTATTATCATTAAATAAACACTGAAGCTGAGGTATGGTGTGACTATTGTTATTATCATTAACTAGACACTGAAGCTGAAGTATGGTGTGACTATTGTTATTATCATTAAATAAACACTGAAGCTGAGATATGGTGTGACTATTATTATCATTAACTAGACACTGAAGCTGAGGTATATTGTGACTATTGTTATTATCATTAACTACACACTGAAGCTGAGGTGTGGTATGACTATTGTTATTTTCATCGTTAAATAAACACTGAAGCTGAGGTATGGTGTGACTATTGTTAATATCATTAACTAGACACTGAAGCTGAGGTATGTTGTGACTATCGTTATT
>NW_013786455.1:0-632 GCF_000517525.1 Limulus polyphemus
TGTCTAGAAGAGTCAT
Organism: Limulus polyphemus; assembly: GCF_000517525.1. Lineage (NCBI taxonomy): Eukaryota > Metazoa > Arthropoda > Merostomata > Xiphosura > Limulidae > Limulus > Limulus polyphemus. The sequence goes on from NW_013786455.1 coordinate 17, forward strand.
GTCGAAACCGTAGACTATTAAAAGTGCTGTATTATGGGAATGAGTAAGTTTAGAAAACTTATGTTGAAAACAAGTGACTATTAGATATCTAGTATTATGTTATTAAAGTCTCGGGACATTTAGAAACCGTAGATTGTTATAGAGCTCTTTTATGACTAAACTGTGTTAACAGTTACAGAAAAAACAAGAACTAAATATACCGTGTTTTTTTAGTAAAGTGTATATACATTTCCAGTGTTCGTGTTGGAACTATATAAGTGATTGTATTATGTTTATTAGTAAAGTGTATTATTTATAGAGATCAGTTGAAACTAGAAAAACTAAATGTACTAGGTTTTGTTAGTAAAGTGTACATACGTGTTGAAAATAGGCTAATTAATGTAATGTGTTTTGTTAGTGAAGTGTATTGATGTTAACAGAGTTCTCGTTGAAACTATACAACTAACTTAACCGTGTTTGTGAGGGAGTGTACTGACATTTACAGAGTTCTTGTTGAAACTAGACAACGAAATTTACCATGTTTAGTGAGGGTAGTGTACTGACATTTACAGAGTTTTTGTTGAAACTAGACAATTAAACTCACCGTGATTTGTGAGGGAAGTGTACTGACATTTTC
>NW_013786456.1:0-639 GCF_000517525.1 Limulus polyphemus
ATACAATGGATTGATTGTTAGATACTTTGAAAAATTTCCCACGATTGCTCTCCTCTTCTCCAGAAGACAAACCCAGAGACGATGATGAAGACTTTCCCGATTGATTGGACACCGAAATCCTTTTTCGATGTTTCTTCTCTGGAATTCCGTGGATACGAAACTGATGTCTCTCCAAATTGCTTTTATGACTCGTAGCATAAATACAAAGTTCACATGAAAATTCCTTTAAACCGTTGTGGACACTCATGTGTCGTCTCAGTAGAGCTCTTCGGCAAAAACTTCGTGTACACAAGTTGCAAATATAACCTTCTTTATGTAAGGTTTTAGTGTGGGAACGCAAAGCAGCTTTATTTAAAAAGCATTCTCCACAACATTCTAGAATCTTCGAACTGTGCTCACGCATTGATGAAAAGTGCCGTTTCATATTGTTTTTTCTGTCAGTTTCATATGGGCACAAAAGACAAAAGTATTGCGTCTATCGAACTGTTGATACTTTTTCACTCGCTGAGTTGTTTTCCATATTGTCGATTGTTAAATTCCTGTTAAAATAATAGAGAAACGATCACATTAGCTATGTAAATTATGAGAATTTGCGTATTTCATATTTATTAATCCGTTGCAGAAACGTCTTTAAAGGCA
>NW_013786457.1:0-637 GCF_000517525.1 Limulus polyphemus
GACTTCTTCCGGTTCAGCAACAAGCCATTTCCTAGCGAGAGGGTTAGAAGGCTGGCAGTAGTGAGCGAGCAATCCAAAAGATACAGTTCCTAATACCTGAAAAGTATATAACAGAAAACATTTTGTATACAGTTAAAACACTTGAAAAGAATTCAAGGTTGTTTCCTTCGTAACCATAAAAGTAATAACAGTACTTGAATCAAGACTGCTTTACGTAGTTCAGTAAAAAATAAAAAAATAGTAACAGACAGTGCTTATCTTTTACTGGATCTCTCCAAAGCTGAGATCCGGAACCTGTTTTGGAAAGTTTTTTGTAATAAGTTAAAACACTTTAATAAATATTAAGACAGCCTCGATTGCATTGCGTATTGATATTTGGTTGAATTAGTCAATTATATTACTACTCTCTAGTATCATTCCAAATAGTAAACTCGATAACATTTAAATTTATCTTCCAAAACTTTAAATCTGCACACATAAACATTCTCATCAACAGGGATCTAGTACTTTTTTCTTCTACTTCTAGAAATTAATCACCAGGAATATTGATCTTTTATTTTTTAGCGTGATAAAATAAAAGTTTGTTTGTTTGGGAATTTAAGCACAAAGCTACTATAATGGGCTATCTGTGCTATGC
>NW_013786458.1:0-640 GCF_000517525.1 Limulus polyphemus
AAAATTTTGAGAGGTAAGTGAATTTGTTTACTTTTTGCATATTATTAGTCTATATTCTTTGGTGCATTATTTAATTAACTAAAATTTGTTAAGTACATTACTATAAAAGGTCAGGCTTAACCAGTAGCGTGCAGAGGGGGGGGGGGCGAAAGGTGCCTGGGCCCCGGGCATCCATATCGGGAGGGCATCCAACGCAAAAAATCGAATCGAATAGTAGAACCCTTTCCGCCCTTCCCCAAGGTCTTAGGTACAAGGTCCTGGGCATCATAAAACCTCTTCACGCCACTGGGCTTAACTCTCCTCGATAATCGAGGGCAAGAAAAAAGAAGATTGGGTAAGTACTAGGTCGTCAAGAAATCAATGTCGCATTTTGGAACACTTTAATTAAACATCCCCCCCCCCAAAAACGTACATCACGTATAATAGTTAAACGAACCGCCTAAACGTCACATCAGTGTAGCCTATATAATATGCAAAGTTTAGTATACTCTAATCCCTTATAGCGATGGCACATGATGAGACATACATTCGGCATGTATTGCTGTTTGAATACAAGATGGGAAACAACGTCTCTGTAGCCACAAAAAATATCAAAGAAATTTATGGAAATGTTTTGAAGGTTCGTGAGTATCAACGATGG
>NW_013786459.1:0-638 GCF_000517525.1 Limulus polyphemus
AAAGATACTGTGTACTGTCAACAAGAAGACACAAGATTTAAGGATACTGTGTACTTTCAATAAAAAGACACAAGATTTAACCATACTGTGTACTGTCAGTAAGAAGACACAAGATTTAACGATACTGTGTACTTTGAAGAAGAAGAAACAAGATTTAACGATACTGTGTACTGTCAGTAAGAAGACACAAGATTAAACAATACTGTGTTCTGTCAACAAGAAGACACAAGATTTATAAATACTGTGTACTATCAATAACAACACACAAGATTTAACAATAATGTGTACTGTCAACAAGAAGACACAAGATTTAACTATACTGTGTACTTTCGATTAAAAGACACAAGATTTAACAATACTGTGTACTGTCAATAAGAAAACACAAGATTTAACAATACTATGTACTGTCAATAAGAAGACACAATATTTAACGATACTCTTTACTGTCATTAAGAAAAAACAAGATTTAACTATACTGTGTACTTTCAATAAGTAGACACAACATTTAACAATACTGTGTACTGTCAATAAGAAGACACAAGATTTAACAAAACTAGTGTACTGTCAATAAGAAGACTCACGATTTAGCAATACTGTATACTACCTATAAAAAGACACAAGATTTAACGATACTGTGT
>NW_013786460.1:0-638 GCF_000517525.1 Limulus polyphemus
TTTGAATGGACAGTTTCTTGCCAGCATGCTTTCAAGACATTGAAAGACAAATAAGCCTCAGCTCCACTTTTAAAGCTTCCAGATCCCTCACTGCCGTACATACTAGATTGTGTACAGTATGTCACAATGGCAATGGTGCAAGGTTTACCATCAGGACAAACCATGCTGCATTACGCTGGTTGAGATCATTAAAGAACCCAGAGGGACAACTGGCACATTGGATCGAAAAGTTAGACCAGTATAATTATGATACTGAATATAGAGAATGAAAATCTCATGGAAATACCGATGGACTGAGCCGAAGACCCTGTAAAAATGACTGCAGACATTGCTGCAAAAGATAGATTGAACTAACCAGGTGCCATCAAGCTGAAGTCAAAGTGATTGAAAGAGTTAATGATGGTGAAGTGGAACCAAGTATAGATATTAAAGCAGAACAGGAGAAACACCAAGATTTGAAGCCAATAATTGATTTTCTACAAGCAAGTGTTTTGTGCCCTGCTTGGGAGATGGTGTCTAGCTTAAGCCCTGTGACAAAGAACTATTGGGCACAATGGGATCAGTTGAAGCTTGAAGATGGTATTCTTCTCCAGAGATGGGAAACTGCAAATGGGAAAGTGATAACCTGGCAAATAGTT
>NW_013786461.1:0-695 GCF_000517525.1 Limulus polyphemus
GGTATTTTTGGAATATTGAATTTGCTGTATATATTTTTTCCTGATTCCATTATTTGAAATATTAATATTTATGATATATTGTTTATTAATACTGGTATCAAGTCCTGGCCAGGCACTTCTCTATTAACTGTGTTTTAGTAAGTGTTACTGTTAAATAAAATGTTTTTTGTTGTTGAACCCTGACTGTAGCAGCTTGTTCATTTTAGACTGTTACAATTTGTGTACTAACGTTAAAACAAAAAAAAACACTTTGAATATTTAAAAAAATAGTTCAATACCTGTTTACTAACTTTAAAATAAAAATCACTTTGTATATTTCAAAGAAAAGTTCAATACTTGTGTACTAATTTTAAAATAAAAGGTAGCAGACATATTGGAAACAATAGTTCATTATTTGTGTTGTCACTCAAACAAAACTGCACTACGCATACTTCAAACAACATTTAATTATTTATGTTCTCATTCTGACAATTAAAAAAGCACCAACCATGTTACTAACTGAAGTCAATGATGTTTCATCCCTAGATCTATCATAGAACCATCTTCCAAACACTTTGTTCTAGGTCTAACCTAACTATTAGTTTCAACCTGCAGAGTTAACAATCTAGCTTCCAGCTGTAGAATAGGTGTAACTTTCTGGTTATATGTATATAAGATAATGTAATGGTTTAATACTTATTGTAAGGTGTAACTTT
>NW_013786462.1:0-1920 GCF_000517525.1 Limulus polyphemus
TTTGAAATACTAAGAAATCTTTCAAATATATGGCTGGCTCATTGGTAGAGAATGGAAAATGTGAATGTCATAGGAATTAGGTATCAGCATATTTCTGGCGTGAAAAAGGCAAAAAATATATTTTGAACTAGTGAATGGGAAGACAGGAAAGTTGCTTTCAAACAGTCCATTGAAGATATCCAGGAAATAAAGAGAAATAAGTAAAACATGATGAACATCGGCATGTATATATAAATGTTGTTGATGTCCTGGAAAACGGATTCTCTATGACTGGATGAGAAAAAATATATCTGTGTGTTAACATATATATGTGTGTGTTCCTCTAACATCCAGTTCCCTTTTCTGCGATCACTGTTCTGTTAAATACAAAAAAATATGTATACTGTTTTGGTAATGGTGTAGTATGCACTACTATTGTGTGTTGATCTAGTCTGTTGTAATAAGTCAAAATTTTAAGTTAGTATACGTTTGCCTTATCCTTAGGTAAATCATTGTATACTGGCTACTGGAATGTGTATATTAAAATATGATTTATATGTTTGTCAGTTGTAATAGATTGTGTAATACGATAATGTGGTGATAGATTATGGTTTATTGTTTTATTACTTCACGTGCAATGTGGTTAGTTTCTAGGACTATTTTCCACTTTCTTATGTTATTGTATTTTATTAATGTATTTAAAGTGTGTGTTGAGTGTCGTGTTTGGTAACTCTTCTTTCCACACATATATAAAAGCCCATGATTGTAAGATTTAATCAAATATTACTTCACTGGTCGAAGAAAACTTGGTCTGGTGTCTCTTTATTCTACGACATAAATACCAATAAAATAAAAGTTGCCTCTGTTTTTTTACAACACTAGTCAGTCATAAACAGTTTACACTTGGAATTAGATTGTTTGCTAATCACTTCCACATTTGTAAGGCAGCCTTTAGAGTATAAACCTACCATGACACTTTCACCTCTTTACTTAACCTCTCCTGAATTACCTTTAAATCCTAGTGTAATGATCACTTCAACCTTATGTTGAAGTAAATGTCATCAAGTTAGGTGGACAAGACAAAAACTAAACTCAGACCAAACATTACATGACTCAAATATAGCGATAAATTAAATAACTTTGTTTTTATTTTTCATTCAAATTTCGTTTACTTTTTTTTTTACAATTAAACACACTGAAGGGTATTTTATCCCTTTCTTTATATGTGGTTATATTTCCTTAATTAAATAAAGTGTCTTTTAATATATTATCTCTTCTATTTTAGATTTATTTGTTTATCACTAAAGACATTCTCGATCCCCTTCTATTGTAAATCAACTTACGTGGATGTTTTCTATTCCTTATCCAGAAATGCTAGGCCTAATGGTTAGAACACTCGTTTTGAAACCAGTCATCGAACATGCTCATTCTTTCTGTCGTAGGAGTGTTATTATGTGATAGTAATGTCATTATTCGTTTGTTAAGAATAGCTGAGAAAATGGCGATGGATGGTGGAGGCAGTTAGCCTCTAGTGGCACTTCAAAAGTAGGGACGGCTATCAGAGATAACCCACGAGTAACTTTGGGTGAAATTCAGCAAACAAAGAACATTATTCAGAAATACCATAATAATAGAGTAAAAAATGTCTAATGAAGTAGATGTTGTTCAACATTATGAATGTATATGACAGGATCTAAAGCTTTATAAAAATAAACAACATGTGAGGAACTATCCAAGTCGATCAACTCAGCGGTTAAGACCTGATATGTGGTAAGAGTCTTCTGTGCTTTACTTGTTGACCAGGGAAGGAGGAATTTGTGTTAGGGTGACACCTAAGAGGTGCCCGTACCTAATCGGACCTAACTGCTACAAATATCTTTTTCTGGAAAAAGTGCAATTAGTTTCCACAAAACCTAATTTGAAACTGCAGAATGCACAAGA
>NW_013786463.1:0-639 GCF_000517525.1 Limulus polyphemus
ACGCAGCACAGTTAGTTAGTTCAACCTCTCTTTTTATGCTTGGGTCCTCTTTTAGCACTACATGTACTGCATATTCTGCACCATTCTTCCACATCTCACCTCATACCTATCCAGTAAAATCTTTGTCGTAGATGACTCAATGTCTTCCTAATTCCGAGATATCCTCCTGTTAAATTATCATGGGATCGACGAAGCACAACTTCCCGTAACTTCCTCGGTATAACTGTTTGCTAAGTCGTCACTTTCCCATCTGTAGTTTCCCATCTCCGGACAAGAATACCATTTTCAAGGTTCAACTGGTCCCATTGTGCCCAATAGTGCTTTGTCACGGGGATTAGACTAGACACCTTCTCCCAAGCAGGGCGCACAACACTCGCTTTTAGAAAACCAATCATTGGCCTCAAGTCCTGGTCCCTCTCCTGTTCTGCCCTGATATCTATATTTGGTTCCACTTCACCATCATCAACTCTTTCAGTCGGCTTGACTTCAGCTTGATGGCACCTAATTAGTTCAACCTCTCTTTTATCACTTACCAGAATTTGGCCTTTGTGGTTCCCAAACGTCATTTTATCGAAGTTAACTACACACTTCCTCGGTAGTAAGTAATCCAACCCTAATATGCATAGGTCTTCAATGTCA
>NW_013786464.1:0-639 GCF_000517525.1 Limulus polyphemus
GTTAAAAGAGAGGTTGAACTAATTTGGTGCCATCAAGGTGAAGTCAAAGTGACTGAAGAAGTTGATGATGATGAAGTGGAACCATGTTTAGATATTAAAGCAGAGAATGAGAAAGATCAAGATTTGAAGCCAATAATTGATTTTTTAAAAGCAAGTGTTTCGCGCCCTGATTGGGAGAAGGTGTCTAGTCTAAGCCCTGTGACAAAGCACTATTGGTCACAATGGGACCAGTTAAAGCTTGAAGATGGTATTCTTGTCTATAGATGGGAACTGCAGATGGGAAAGTGACGACCAGGCAAACAGTTATACCGAGGAAGTTATGGGAAGTTGTGCTGCGTCAATCCTATGATACTTTAACAGGAGGACATCTTGGAATTAGGAAGACATTGAGTCACCTACGACAAAGATTTTACTGGATAGGTATGAGGCGAGATGTGGAAGAATGGTGCAGTACACGCAGTACATGGTGTGCTAAAAGGGGAACCAAGCACAAAGGACGTCCACCTTATGAAGAGTTGCCTGAGAATGTGTCAGAGTTTGTGAAAGCGTTACCAGAAAGAATGGATGATATTCACCATCAAGTGCATTCAAACTTGAAAACGTCTGCTGATACGATGAAGTTAACTTATGATAAGAGAT
>NW_013786465.1:0-638 GCF_000517525.1 Limulus polyphemus
TAATAATTTTAGAAACAAAGACTTGGAACACAACGTCACATGTTATAGTAATTTTATAAAAAAAGACACGCAACTTGGAACACAACTACACCTGGTATAATAATTTTATAAACAAAGACATGGAAAACAATGTCACCTTTTATAATAATTTTATAAACAAAGACTTGAAACACAACATTACTGGTATAATAATTTTATAAAGAAAGGCTTGGAACACAACGTCACCTATTATAATAATTTTATAAACAAAGACTTGAAACACAACGTTACTGGTATGATAATTTTATAAAAAAGGCTTGGAACACAACGTCACCTATTATAATAATTTTATAAACAAAGACTTGGAACAGAACGTTACCTGTTATAATAATTTTATAAACAAAGACTTGAAACACAATGTTACTGGTATAATAATTTTATAAAGAAAGGCTTGGAACACAATGTTACCTTTTATAATAATTTTATAAACAAAGATTTGGAACGCAACGTTACCTGGTATAATAATTTTATAAAGAAAGACTGGGAACACAACGTCACCTGTTAAAATAATTTTATAAACAAAGACTTGGAACACAACGTCACATGTTATAGTAATTTTATAAAAAAAGACACGCAACTTGGAACACAACTACACCTGG
>NW_013786466.1:0-639 GCF_000517525.1 Limulus polyphemus
TGGATGTGATGTCTGTTACACTGCTGGTGTAGTCTCGTTATTATTGTGTCAAATAACTATAGCTCTATTACTATCAGATATTTGATATATTCTGGATGTGACGTCTGTTACACTGCTGATGTAGTCTTGTTATTATAGTATCAAATAACTATAGCTCTATTACTATCAGATACTTGATATATTCTGAATGTGATGTCTGTTACACTGCTGATGTAGTCTTGTTATTACAGTGACAAATAACTATAGCTCTATTACTATCATATATTTAATATATTCTTGATACGACATCTGTTACACTGCTGGCATAGTCTTGTTATTGTGTCAAATAACTATAGTTTTGTTACTTTAGGATATTTAATATATTCTTGATACGACATCTGTTACACTGCTGATGTAGTCTTGTTATTATAGTATCAAATAACTAGCTCTATCACTCAGATATTTGATATATTCTTGATGTGACATCTGTTACACTGCTGGCATAGTCTTGTTATTGTGTCAAATAACTATAGCTTTGTTACTTTAGGATATTTAGAATATTCTTGATACGACATCTGTTACACTGCTGGTGTAGTCTTGTTATTATAGTATCCAATAACTATAGCTCTATTACTATCAGGTATTTGATATATTCTTGAT
>NW_013786467.1:0-832 GCF_000517525.1 Limulus polyphemus
CTTGATCTTTATAAAGTAAATTAATTCTATTCTTATCGTTAAAGTCTATTGTTAAATACTTTTGGTGTTTCAACGTCTTTTGATATTTAGTTTATCTTTAAAGTGTGTCATTATTATCCTTTTACTTTTAGGATAAAACTTAATTACATTCTTAACTCTGAATGTATTTTATTACCTTTAACATTTAAAGAAATAATTGTTTTTTAGCTATAAAAAGAATTATTATTATCCTATGAATTATAGGACGTTCTTTAGTTACTGGTTTAACTCTAATAACATTTCTGATACACTCTGGCCATTGCAGCTTGGTACTGTATATATGCCCTTTTAACCAATCATTTTTAATGTAACAAATATGACTGTAGTTAGAGAAATACATTACTTCGCATATTTTTCGGATAGTTTTTATAGAACGAAGCTTCAAAGTGATACGTTAAACGTATTATGTTACGTATTGAGAATTTGAAATAATCCAAAACCGCGTTAAATAATTTAACTTTTAATAGTTGAACTGTACCCTGGATTTAGTGTTTAAAAATATGCGGATATTTTATTCTATTTACGCTATTTGCCAACAAGATTGATTCACACCGTTTTTGTTTTGACACAAATATGTTTTAGTATATATATATATACAACAGTATAATTTACAATGGCAACTATTACGATTAGTTATTACAAACAAAGTTTCATAAACATAAATTTCACTAACTTACACATAACCTAAAATCGTCTTCCTAGTGCAGAGTCTCTTTGATATCCAGTGAGATAACTTGAAGTCGATGTACGTACAATTATCGAGAGCTAGCTAGCTTTGTCAGGCATTGAATTG
>NW_013786468.1:0-841 GCF_000517525.1 Limulus polyphemus
GAAAAGTTTATGTGGGGGAAATCGGAGTACCCAGAGAAAATCACTTTCACTGAATAGGTGCCGAATAAATATAGGTGCTCAGTGCCCAGAGCTGGAAATGAAGTGGTAAGTTATTGCATATATATATACTGAAGTACTGATACGTTAAACCCACTTATGTCGTGATGTTATTGATCATGTTTAATGGGGAAATATATCTGACCCAAGAAGCTGCAGTTGACGCGATCAGGCAAATTCTTGTGTTTGTTTGTTCCCTGTTGATGTATGTATGTAATAACGAGAAGCGAGTTTAATAAAGCGTTTTTTAAGAAAGGTAGTTCGCCCAGTGGATAGAGATATTCCGTTGGAGTGAAATTTGGAAGTCTATAAACTATTTTGATTGCTTTATTCTGAAGAATCTGTATTCTGCTGTTTTCATATAACATGCGTTACCGTACTCGAAAAGGGGTCTAATGAAAGCTTTATAAATTGCAATAATGGTTTTGGTGGAGCAACTATTGTTAATGTTGATGTAGTTGATTCTGGCACTGGTTTTACCGATGGTCGCGTTAAAGTGCTTACACCAGGATAAGTTTTATGAAAAGGAAAAAAAGAGGGGGATGGTATGTCGTTAACACATATGTTATACAACTAATCCAGGAGTCAGAAATGGGGTTACCTTTATACACTCATTGTTATCCACTACTTTTCAAGATCTCTCTGTTTTCAGTTGCATGGTTTTTGTTGATCTGAAGGATGATACTGAAATGTATTTTTAACTTAGTTATGTAATTGTTCAATCTGTTAAAACTATATTATTCTTTACACGAAGAAAGTTAGCGAAGCAAAAAACTAATAGGTG
>NW_013786469.1:0-639 GCF_000517525.1 Limulus polyphemus
TTATGATATTGACTTTACACCTGCACCTGACTAACAATATAGAAGTTACAATGACACAGCACATGTGCACTCATGTTACTGTATCCAATAATATAAAACTGACTTTTGGTCTGTGCAAAGTAACTTGTCTTAGCTGGATTTTAGTCGACTAGTATTTTGTAAAATACAGTCACATTTCAATCATTATACATTATATATGTACATAGATTATTGCTAATAAGTTCTCGAGTTCTTAAACATATTTTCCTAAAACATAGAACAGTAAATAAAGAAGTAAAGCAAACAATTATCTCTTCAAGTAACAACCTTTGTACTTCGTTGCTACTTGACATAGGTTGCTAAGCTTTTAAAAATTTTGCACATGGAGGATATGAAACAAAATATTTTTTTTAGGTTTTATATATATACATTTGAATAACCAAAAAATCATAACTTACTACATCAATACCATAGAATTCAACTATAATTCACCAAGCTTAGTAACTTAGATGATTTTTAGTCTAAAAAATATGAAATTTCGAACAGACTAAAGACATAATTTACCTCATTGAAATCTTGGTTCAAAAGAAACGACGCTAGTCACATTAGAAATAGTGAGAAAACCACTAGGGGTCATTCTTAGTTTCCGATTGGTTATTC
>NW_013786470.1:0-637 GCF_000517525.1 Limulus polyphemus
GTCGAAATAATAAAGAAAATCTTCTCTTACACTATTCTTGATAGAATTGGGTCTACGTTTTTGTAAAAGGTCAAGTGTACACGGAAAAACTGATCTTGGTGAAAGTAAGTTAAATGTATTTGTTCATGATTTGAATTAAACTGAAGGATTCTGATGGCAGAATCTGGAGACATAAATATATATTTAGAAAAAAATTATTAAGTGACGCATTAAGAGACTTAAGTGTGTTACACATAATTTTATGTAAAAACATAATAACGTTTCTCACAGCTCAGAAAGTCCAAGCGATTGTTCCTTGAAATATTTATTTCAAGTGTATCCTACAATAAGTCAGCGGCAAATTTACATTTTTTTACAAGTCTATAATCTGGGGTTCGAGTTCCATTGGCAGAAAGAATGCTGATAGCCAACTGTGTAGCGTTACACTATCTTTAGAGCGTTCAAGAGTAAATTCGTGTTTAATGTTTTCTATTTAAATATTTCAAATTATTATTTATAATACATCACAAATGATCTGAATTGAAATCCTTAGAGTAATGGCCAGGTGGATAAGGCGCTCGACTCGCAATCTGAGGGTCGCGGGTTCGAATCTGCATCCCACCAAACTTGCTCGCCCTTTCTAGCCGTGGGGCGTTAT
>NW_013786471.1:0-637 GCF_000517525.1 Limulus polyphemus
AGCTTCCCGACAATTGTACATACACCAACTTCAAGTTAACTCGCTGAATATCAAGGAGACTTTGAGCTAGGAGGACGATTTTAGGTTATTTGTAAGTTAGTGAAATTTCCGTTCATGAAACTTTATTTGTAATAATTAATTATAATAGTTGCTATTGTAAATTGTACTGTTGTATATATATATATATTAAAATGTATTTGTGTCAAAAACAAAAATGGTGTGAATCAATCTTGTTGGCAAATAGTGTAAATAAAATAAAATATTGGTATATTTCTAAACACTAAATCCAGAGTACAATTCATCAATTAAAATTTAAATTATTTAACTCTGCTGCGGATTATTTCAAATTCTCAATACATAACACCAATAATCGAAATATTTCCAATATGTTTTTTGTTGCTAAACACAAAGTTGTTACATAATGGTTGGGAGGGGGGCTTGTGATTTGAGTCTTGAGTTTGATCCCCATTTTCACCATCTTGTTTTTATTATTGCAAAGCTACTAAGGCTATCTGCCACTCTCACTATATGAGCTTCTAACTAGAGGAAAGGCAACTGGTTAGAAAAACCCACTGCCAACTCTTTTTTACTTTTACTTTTTTTTTCACATTGTAGTATTAATGTTGTATAAGCAGAC
>NW_013786472.1:0-639 GCF_000517525.1 Limulus polyphemus
CCATGAAGCGAAAGGAAGATCTACTAGATATTAATTAAATTATAAATATATCAATTCATGTGAACATGACTGAAAAATTTCATTTTTTCGGAAAAGGTGGTGTCTATTTACTTGTGACCACGCTGTGTATATATACACTTTAATATCAACGTTTGTTTAGAGTAAGTTTATATTTAGAAACATACATAGCTTATGGTGTTAAATATGTATTGCGAACTTCCGCCTATTCTCCAAAGTTGTAGATTCTCGAGAATAAGAATCTACCAAAAATATGTTCATAAACGCTTAAATTTGTATTGTTACGTAAAACTGAAATTTCTAGAACGCCTCCACTCTCTTATAAATATAACCAACGCGACGCGCCAAAGTGAGTATCTATTATAAGTCCGCTATAGTCAGTGTGCTACAAACTTCGGAAGCTATAACTGTGATTGTTATAATGCTTATCAATCGGGAACTTCAGATATTTGACCAGTAGCATTTACCAAGTTTGAACATTACAAACCATTTAACTTCAGTGGATTCACATCAGACATTAATATTTTTACGAAAATATTACCTTACGTCATCGGTGAAACTCGACCTGTAATCGGCGTATGATCAGCGAGAACTACAGGGCTAGCTAGCTCCCTACTATGT
>NW_013786473.1:0-638 GCF_000517525.1 Limulus polyphemus
GATTTTGGAATTTATGTTGATGATATTGTGATTTCCAGCGACACGTGGGAAGAACATTTATGTGTATTATGTGATGTTTTTGAGAGGCTTAAGAAAGCCAGTCTCACTGTAAATTTGGCAAAAAGTGAATTTTGTAAAGCCAGAGTTGTTTACTTAGGTCATGTAGTAGGCCATGGTAAAGTTTCTCCAAACAAACCTTTTAAAGAAAAATCAAAAGTTCAAATGGTCTGAAACATATCAATCTGCTTTTGAAAAGGTAAAATCTTTGTTTTAAACTTACCCTGTATTGATGGCACCTGATTTTGATAAGTCTTTCGCATTAGCTGTTGATGCCAGCGATTGTAGTGCTGGTGCTATTCTATTACAATCAGACAACAAAGGTATTGAACACCCTGTTTGTTATTTTTTTAAAAAGTTTAATTGTTACCAAAATAATTATTCTACTGTAGAAAAAGAAACATTGATTCTAGTGTTAGTTTTAGAACATTTCAATGTGTATGTATCTGCATCACAACAACCTATTATCATTCACACTGATCATAACCCAATGACGTTTTTGAACCAAATTAAGGGCAAAAACAGAAGACTGTTAAATTGGAGTTTATCATTACAAGAGTACGATTTGTAAGATAATCCAT
>NW_013786474.1:0-2179 GCF_000517525.1 Limulus polyphemus
ATGTTAGTAGAGAAGTTTTAATTCTGTAAGACAATATTTTTACCATTACTCATCATCAAGAAGTCTGCGTTAGTATAAAGATTTTAAATTTGTAAGACAATATTTTTACCATTACTCATCAAAAAGAAGTATGCGTTAGTGTTAAGATTTAAATCCATAAGAAAATATTTTTACAATTAATCATTATCAATAAGTCTGAGTTAGTGTAGAAGTTTTAATTCAATAAGACAATATTATTACCATAACTCAACATCAAGAAGTCTGCGTTAGTATAGAAGTTTTAAATCCATAAAACAATTATTTTTACCATTACTCATCATCAAGAAGTCTGCGTTAGTACTGAAGTTTTAAATTAATAAGACAGTATTTTTACCGTTACTCATCATCAACAAATCTACGTTAGTATAGAAGTTTTAAATCCATAAACAATATTTTTACCATTAGTCATCAAAAAGAAGTCTGCATTAGTGTAGAAGTTTTATATCCATAAGACAACATTTTTACCATTAGACATCATCAAGAAGTCTGCGTTAGTATAGAAGTTTTAAATCTATAAATAATATTTTTACCATTACTCATCATCAAGAAGTCTGCGTAAAACTTCTACACTAAAAATCCATAAGACAATATTTTTACCATTACTCATCATCAAAAAGTCTACGTTAGTATAGAAGTTTTAAATCTATAAACAATATTTTTACCATTACTCATCATCAAGAAGTTTGCGTTAGTATAGAAATTTTAAATACATAAAAAATATTTTTACCATTACTCATAATCAAGAATTCTGCTTTAGTATTGAAGTTTTAAATACATCAGACAATATTTTTAACCTTACTAATCATCAAGAAGTCTGTGTTTGTATAGAACTTTTAAATCCATAATAAATATTTTTACCATTACTCATCATCAAGAAGTCTGCGTTAGTATAGAAGTTTTAAATCCATAAAACAATATTTTTACCATTACTCATCATCCAGAAGTCTGCGTTAGTATAGAAGTTTTAAATCCATGAGAAAATATTTTACCATTACTCATCAAAAATAAGTTTGCCTTAGTGTAGAAGTTTTAAATCCATAAGACAATATTTTATTTTAAATCTTCTATACTATCGCAAACATCTTGATGATGAGTAATGGTAAAAATATTGTCTTGTGGAATTAAAACTTGTATACTAACGCAGACTTCTTGATGATGAGTAATGGTAAAAATATTGTCTTATGGATTTAAAACTTCTATACTAACGTAGTATTTTTACCGTTACTCGTCTTTAGGAAGTCTATCTTATTCATTTAAAACTTCAATACTAATGCAGACTTTTTTATGATGAGTAATGGTAAAAATATTGTCTTACAGATTTAAAACTTCTATACTATCGCAGACTTCTTGATAAACTAAAGCAGACTTCTTGATAAGGAGTAATGGTAAAAATATTGTTTATAGATTTAAAACTTCTATACTATCGTAGACTTCTTGATGATGAGTAACGGTAAAAATGTTGTCTTATGGATATAAAACTTCTACACTAACGCAGACTTCTTTTTGATGAGTAATGGTAAATAATTTCTTATGGATTTAAAACTTCTATACTAACGGAGACTTCTTGATGATGAGTAATGGTAAAAATGTTCTCTTATGGGTATAAAACTTCTACACTAATGCAGACTTCTTTTTAATGAGTAACGGTAAAATATTTTCTTATGGATTTAAAACTTCTATACTAACGCAGACTTCTTGATAATGATTAATGGTAAAAGTATTGTCTTATGGAGTTAAAACTTCTACACTAACGCAGACTTCTTGATGATGAGTAATGGTATAATATTTTTTATGGATTTAAAACTTCTATACTAACGCATACTTCTTCATGATGAGTAATGGTAAAAATATTGTTTATGGATTTAAAAGTTCCATAATAGCGCAGACTTCTTGATGACTAGTAAGGTTAAAAATATTGTCTGATGTATTTAAAACTTCAATACTAAAGTAGAGTTCTTGATGATGAGTAATGGTGAAAATATTGTTTATGGAGAAGTTTTAAATCCATAAGACAATATTTTAACCATAACTCATCATCAAGAAGTCTGCGTTAGTACTGAAGTTTTAAATTAATAAGACAGTATTTGTACCGTTACTCATCAAGAAGTCTACGTTAGTATAAAAGTTTTAACTTTGTAAG
>NW_013786475.1:0-639 GCF_000517525.1 Limulus polyphemus
TATATACAAAAATCATAAATTACTATATCAATACCATAGAATTCCACTATAATTTATCAAGTTTAGTAACTAAGCTGTATTTGGGCCTAAAAAATATATGAAATTTTAAGCTCACTAAAATCTTATCTTACCAGCTTGGAATCTAGCATAAAAAGAACAAATTTGAGGGGCATTCTTAGCTTTCAATTGGTTATTCACATGTCATAGACAGAAGTAGGTGTACATAAGCATTTCCAAAAATGGAAAGAGTAGGCGGGGCCACTGTGTTTGATTCAGTAAATGTAGTGATATCTCAGCAAATAGAAAACATAGTAGGTTCTTATTTTATAGTTCAGCTTGTCAATATCGGTAACTTGAGTTCCTAATTCGTAAGAAACTATAGACTTTGTATTTGGATATCACAAACATTTAATTTGAACCAGTGCTGCATTCAACATAACCCATAACACACAAAAATTTATATTTAGGAGTTTTTTAAATATCTACTTTTAAATTAAGAAATTAATTAATGTATAATACTAAAATTTTAATTATAATCTTCTACAATTTGATACCAAACTTATTGACAGAAATTCAAAAAATGGTAGTTCAATAATATTTTGAATGCAGGTCAACAAACGCAATGAAATGACCTTTGAT
>NW_013786476.1:0-639 GCF_000517525.1 Limulus polyphemus
TTCACCAAGAGCTTCACCATTTCCCTTCTCAAAACTGAGTAGAGTTTCTTCTTCGATGGTGGCTTCTTCAGGTGGCACGTCTTCAGCAGGGTCATTTGTTCTGTTTTCTACTTCGTCCCAACTGAAATGTCCTGGACCGTGATAACGGCAAAGCCTGTTGGCATGCGCCACTTTTGGCTTACCTCGCCGACCACATTTTATCCGGAAAGTCATGTCTGAGAGACAATCCACTATGTTGTATGGGCCTTCCCATGGAGATGACAACTTAGGAGACTTCCCTTTGGTCTTCCTGGGATTATACAACCATACCTTGTCTCCAGGTACAAAGCAGACTTCAGTAGATCTATTATCATAAGTTAACTTCATCGAATCAGCAGACGTTTTCAAGTTTGAACGCACTTGATGGTGAATATCATCCATCCTTTCCGATAACACTTTCACAAACTCTGACACATTCTCAGGCAACTCTTCATAAGGTGGGCATCCTTTATGCTTGGGTCACCTTTTAGCACAACATGTACTGCATGTTCTGCACCATTCTTCCACATCTTGTCCCATACCTATCCAATAAAATCTTTGTCGTATGTGACTCAATGTCTTCTTGATTGCGAGATGTCCTCCAGTTAAATTATCATGGGA
>NW_013786477.1:0-704 GCF_000517525.1 Limulus polyphemus
CTCAAAATCAGTCTGAAGTCTATAGGGCTAGGTTTAGGTCGAGAGTCCATGCTAAAGGGGGAGCCTCCAAGAGCTGGCACAGGACTTGGAAAGTATGGCACACAAGGCCTACCCAACTGCACCACCCAACCTCCTCAAGTTGTTGCTGAGGGACTCAGTTTTGTAGACATCCTGGACAGATGTCAACTGAAGATACAAGTGAAGCAAGCACACCCATCTACTATGCAGGATGCAATGGCCAGAGCTTTTGAATTCAAATCCCATGTTAAGTCCAGCACAGATGTACCAAGGTTGGTACAGTCATTAGGATTCAGAGCCAGAAAAGGGCAGCTTTCAGAGAACTTTGAGGGACTTTGCTGGCACTGTAATAAACCTGGGCACAAGAGAGCTCAATGCTGGCAACTTCAACACAGGGGTGATGCCACAGCAGGAAAGGCTGCTACCCAGAAAGGTTATTGGAACTGTGGAGAGCAAGCACATATGATGAGCCAGTGTAAGAAGAATACCACAAATAAGTCAGCCTTAAAGAAACCAGTAGTGGTTGGTGTAGATGGACGCCTACCAACCCCAATCGTGAAAGTCCCAACAGCTAGGTGTAAAATGCCAAGCACATATAGTGTCTACGTGACAGGGAAGCTGGATTACCAAATGTGCAACTTTGTCATAGATTCTGCATCTCAGCAAAACTCTTGTGAGCATCGAGG
>NW_013786478.1:0-640 GCF_000517525.1 Limulus polyphemus
GTATTATAATTCTTATTATCGTACGACTGGAAGAGATGAGAACGTTTCCTGCAGTATATCTTTAAATTATCCGAAAATATTCTGTAAAGGAGAAAAAAAACTAAGTATCTTAGGGTGTGGAATTTAATATCTGAAGATATTTTAACCCTCCCCGATGGATCACACATAAGACTTAGGGGTTATGACTCTAAAATTCGGGTTTCGATACTCGCGGTGGACAGAGCACAGATTGCCTATTGCGTAGCTTTGTGTTTAACATTAAGTTTCTAAATTAGCTCATATTAAGAGATTCTTCCCTTCTAACTTTGTATTTTCTATAAATAATAGTCAGCACCCAATTGATAGTACTTTGATAAATATACGTTTTCAGGCCCGCCGACATGGGGGGGGGGGCATAGTGGGCAACTGCCCAGGGGCCCGGGCGAATGAAATTTCGTTATGCCGTGAAGCCCGCAAAGCATATTTAGGCTATATCTTCATTTAATATAGACGCTTGATACATTAAGAACGATTAAAATAATAATTTGAGTAATAATCAATATGTATTTGTTACTTTATAGATTTAATAGATATTTGTTGTTACTTTATTAACGTTTTTACGCTTATACTGTGAGGTGAAAACGGCTGCTGCTACTATTCT
>NW_013786479.1:0-640 GCF_000517525.1 Limulus polyphemus
TTGTAGGATACAAAAACATACACACTGTTGATGATATCAAGAAATCTTGTAGGATAAAAAAGCTATACATTGTTCATGATATCATGAAACCATGAAGGATCAAAACCAATACACTGTTGATGATATCAAGATGTCTTGTGGGATCAAAAACTATACACTGTTCATGATAACAAAAAATCTTGTAGGATCAAAAAGCTATACATTGTTGAACGTATCAACAAATCTTGTAGGATCAAAACCTATTAAGTGTTGATGATATCACGAAATCTTGTAGGTCAAAAAGTTATACATAGTTGACGATATCAAGAAATCTTGTAGGATCAAAAAGTTATACATTGTTGATAATATAAAGAAATCTCGTAGGATCAAAAACCTATACAGTGTTGATGATATCAAGAAATATTGTAGGATCCAAAAGCTACACACTGTTGATCATATCAAGTTACCTTGTAGCGTCAAAAACCTACACATTGTTGATCATATCAAGAAATCTATAAGATATAAAAGCTATCCATTGTTGATGATATCATGAAACTTTGTAGGATCAAAAAGCTATACATTGTTGATAATATATAGAAATCTCGTAGTATCAAAAAGGTATACATTGTTGATGATATAAAAAATTTTGTAGGAACGAAAA
>NW_013786480.1:0-1383 GCF_000517525.1 Limulus polyphemus
TTTCTCTCGATGTTAATATTGGCACCTGCTACGCTTTGTAGCTTAATTTAAAATTTGTGTAAGATTCTCCAAGGCAAGGCTTGCCCAGAAGGATTATTTTTATGATGTACTAATAAAAATAACACTTTCTTGAGGTGCAATGTCGTCTGAGCAAGCCTGTAAAACAGAAATCAGTTTTGATTTTTGTCGCAACTAGGCTTGTACTAAACGAGTTATTTTCAAGTGCAAAAGGTATATAAGACGAAATTCTACGCATGTGGATTATCTCAAGGGTTTGAGCTCTGTTTTTGAAAAATAAGCTATGAACTTGTATTCGTTCTCACCTTCACACTGCAGTCACTGCCTTCTTCATTGGTAGTCTCAATTGAAAGTACAGAGAGTTTGACCTCCAGGCATTTCTAAACTTAAACGTGGCGATTTTACCAGAGAAAGTAGATACCAAATCCTAAAATATACCTATATTATGATCGTTCGTGAAAAATGTCTAAAAATATCCAAGTAGAACACATGAAGTAGGGTCAGTACCTTACAAGGCCGTGTTTCTATAATTAAATGTCTAACCGCTTAATAAGCGAGCGTATCTGATTTTATTTTTGAGAATTTCGACAGACAAAACAGTTTACCTATCTAAGCTAAAAAAATATCTCGTTCATTGTGTGCTTTTGGACATATTGTTGTACTTGAAAAGTACAATATTTTCTTTGAAATTAATTTCTTTATTTCATATTACTCGTGCTACTTATTGTCCTCAGTTTTCATTCTGCTATAGTGTAAGTTGTATGTAAAAACTAATGATAATTATTTTAATGTTATTAATTTAAGTATGTGTATCTAATGTATGAATGTTTGGTGATTTTTGACATACTTACTTAGACATGGCGTACTTCCAATTATTTGAAGAAGAAGTCAACGTCGTTAATTTGTTTTGTCTTATAAAGTAATTTTGAACTATAATATTAAAGTGCTTGATATTTCTCCCGAACATTATTTTTTATTTCAGTGCTGTTTCGCGTGTTTCCTATGAACGCAAATTTACAGCCAATAGGTGGAGCTGATGAAACGGTGAGAAATAGTTATATTTTATTCTTTCCAATGCAAGAATTACAATAACTCATTAACACAAACATTCATAATTTTGAATAAATCATTAAAAAATTACATTGCAATAAACTAGTTTTTTTATAAATTAGAATTAACTTTGAAAGTTAACGAAGTAATTTTAATCCAATGAACTTAAAAACCAATTTTCCTTAAGAATGTGCAAAAATTCATTTCGCATTTGATATTTACAAAAATTAAGAGTTATTAAAATAATGAACTTTTGTTGTGGATATAAATATCTAAGTATTTTATTGTTAAAATAAGATGTAAAACGAGAATAAT
>NW_013786481.1:0-784 GCF_000517525.1 Limulus polyphemus
GAAACCAAACGGATAAAGATATTTTCTTTCTTTTTTTAGATAATTTCAGGAAACCAAACAGATAAAGATATTTTACTTTTTTTTGTAATTTCATGGAACCATACGGATAAAGATATTTCATCTTTTTTACATAATTTAAAGGATCCAAACGGATAAAGTTATTTTCCTTTTTCTTTACATAATTTCAATGAACCAAACGGATAAATATATTTTTCCTTTTTCTTTAATTAATTTCTAGGAACCAAACGGATAAAGATATTTAATTTTTTTCTCTTTACATAATTTCATTAAACCAAACGGATAAAGATATTTTCCTTTTTTGTAATTTCAAAGAACCAAACGGATGAAGATATTTTCATTTTTTTACATAATTTCAAGGAACCCAACGGATAAAGATATTTTCCTTTTTTTTACATAATTTCAAAGAACCAAACGGATAAAGATATTTTCTTTTTTCTCTTTACATAATTTCAAGAAACCAAACGGATGAAGATATTTTCCTTTTTTTAACATAATTTCAAGGAACGCAATGGAAAAAGATATTTTCATATTTTTACATAATTTCAAGGAACCAAACGGATAAATATATATTTTTTTTTTCTCTTTACATAATTTCAAGAAACCAAAAGGATGAAGATATTTTCCTTTTTTTACATAATTTCAAGGAACCAAACGGATAACGATATTTTCTTTCTTTTTTCTATTACATAATTTCAAGAAACCAAACGGATAAAGATATTTTCTTTCTTTTTTTACATAATTTCAAGAAACCAAACGGATAAAT
>NW_013786482.1:0-1304 GCF_000517525.1 Limulus polyphemus
TGGTAGAAAGTAAAACACAGGTTCCACAACTGACAACAAAAGACATTCGTATAAAATAAAACACTGGTTACACAACTGAAAACAAAAGACATTAGTATAAAGTGAAGCACAGGTTCTACATCTGACAACAAATGATGTTGGTAAAAAGTAGAACACAGGTTCCACAACTCACAACAAAGGACATTTGTATAAAGTGAAGCACAGGTTCTACATCTGACAACAAAGGATGTTGGTATAAAGTAAAACATAGGTTCTTCATCTTACAACAAAGGATGTTGGTAGAAAGTAAAACACATGTTCAACAACTGACAACAAAAGACTTTAGTATAAAGTGAAACACAGGTTCTACATCTGACATCAAAGGATGTTGATATAAAGTGAAACACAGGTTCTACATCTGACAACAAAAAATTTTGGTAGAAAGTAGAACAAAGGTTCCACACATGACAACAAAAGACATTAGTATAAATTAAAACACAGGTTCCACAACTGACAACAAAATACATTAGTATAAAGTAAAACACATGTTCCACAACTGAAAACAGAAGACATTAGTATAAAGTGAAACTCAGATTCCACAATTGACAATAAAAGACATTAGTATAAAGTAAAACACAGATTCTACATCTGACAACAAAGGATGTTGGTAGAAAGTACAACACAGGTGATACATCTGACAACAAAAGATGTTGGTAGAAAGTAAAACACAGGTTCCACAACTGACAACAAAAGACATTAGTATAAAGTAAAACACAGGTTCTACATCGGACAACAAAGGATGTTGGTAGAAAGTAAAACACAGGTTCTACATCTGAAAACAAAGGTGGTTGGTAGAAAGTAAAACACAGGTTCCACAACTGACAACAAAATACATTAGTATAAAGTGAAACACAGGTTCCACAACTGATAATAAAATACATTAGTATAAAGTGAAACACAGATTCTACATCTGACAACAAAAGATGTTGGTATAAAGTAAAACACAGGCTCCACAACTGACAATAAAAGTCATTATTATAAAGTAAAATACAGGTTCTACATCTGACATCAAAGGATGTTGGTATAAAGTAAAACACAGGTTCCACAAGTGAATACAAATGGCATTAGTATAAAGTAAAGCACAGGTTCGACAACTTAAAACAAAAGACATTAGTATAAAGTGAAACTAAGGTTCTACATCTGACAACAAAGAATGTTGTTATAAAGTAAAACACAGGTTCTACATCTGACAACAAAGGATTTTGGTAGAAATTAAAACACAGGTTGCACAACTGACAATTAAAGACATTAGTATAAGTAAATCA
>NW_013786483.1:0-638 GCF_000517525.1 Limulus polyphemus
TTATCTTCTCTGACATAGGGGGGTATTGGAATTGACTTAAGTGCTGTGACATGCAAATCAACAGATGCAGCAACACTTACTGGAATTTGGCCTTTGTTGTTCCAAATCGTCATTTTATCGAAGTTAACTACATACTTCCTCGGTAGTAAGTAGTCCAACCCTAATATGCATTGGTCTTCAATGTCAACCAAGTATATTTTGTGTCTGTCCTTTATGACCATGAGCTCAATAGTTACCCACAACCTTGCATAATGTCCTGTCACACCACAGAGCTTCTGTATTGCTTCTGGTACTTGACTGTAATTGACTTAAGTACTGTGACATGCAAATCAACAGATGCAGCAACACTTACTGGAATTTGGCCATAGTTGTTCCCAATCGTCATTTTATCGAAGTTAACTACATACTTCCTCGGTAATAAGTAGTCCAACCCTAATATGCATTGGTCTTCAATGTCAGCCAAGTATATTTTGTGTCTGTCCTTTATGACCATGAGCTCAATAGTTACCCACAACATTGCATAATGTCCTGTCACACCACAGAGCTTCTGTATGGCTTCTGGTACTTCCTTTGTGATCTCGCATCTTGATACTCGACGTAAGGGTTTGCTGAGATGCAGAATCTATGAACTAAAGTTG
>NW_013786484.1:0-664 GCF_000517525.1 Limulus polyphemus
CTAAATAAATTGTTTTTAATTGTGTACCAGTTTAACGTTGAATATTATTTATGATTTTAACTTTATACACAAGTGCCAAAATACTATAATTAGCTTAAAAGTTGTTGTAACGTTCAAGTTCTGACAGTTTCCTCCGGCTGTGCGCGAAGTAGACTTAAATTATAAACACTTTGTGCAACAAAGCGACATCTCAAGTAACTTGCGGCTAACGAAATGTGTCATCTTTCTTATTGGTTGCTTATAATTAAAGTAGAGATCAAAATAGTTTAAAGAAATCGCTTCTGGTTAATTTTTTATTTGTTTTCCAGCCTGTTTGGAAGGCGAGGTTCGATTAGTTGGCTGGAAATATTCGGGAAAAAAAAACTAGTATTTTGACTCTTAGCTTTCACACGTTACATAGATGCGAGTAAAATTATATCTGACATTATTGAATAAAAGTCAGAACAAGATGAAAAACTCACTTTTCTTTCTAAATGATGTATAGGACAGTTCCATGTAAAAAAAGATGCATGCATTGTATCGTTTTAAAACACGACAATAATCATGATTAAAACTTCGAAACTTTGCACGTAAACAAAATCAATTTTCTGAAGAAACTAGATATCAACAACCATTTCAAAAATATTGTCATGATAAATTATCAGCAACCATTTCAAAAATATCG
>NW_013786485.1:0-746 GCF_000517525.1 Limulus polyphemus
GCTAGAGAAAATAATAATGTAAATCAATACCTGAAATAATAGTGTAGAGAAATAGAAGCATGAATAAAAATGTGAAAAATAATAATGATAAAACTTTACAAACTTAATGACAAGTTATTCAGATTTTTTTAGAGACGCTCGAAGGTCAACAATCCCAGGATCGAGATTGATGCCATTCGGCGTTACAGTATTTAACAGTGCTATCCAGTAAGCTTCTTGAACTTCCCTGTTTTTGTTTGATGTAAAACTTGTCTCTATACCTGTCAGTATCATATCGTCAAGAGAGTGGTCAGGCATGTTGAAATGCTCTGCAACCGGAAGTACTTTGTTCGTTTTGATTGAAGATTGGTGGTTATTAAACCGCTCCCGTATAGTTGTTTTAGTTTGGCCTACATACTGGAGGTTACATTTTCGGCACTGGATTAAGTACATATCGTTTTTTGTAGTGCAGGTTATGGGTTTATTGATCTTGAACTGGTTTTGGTTGTCTTTATCAGAGAAATTGTTAGCCTGTTGCATGAATTTACAGATTTGACAACGTTTGCCATTGCAGGGATAACTTCCACCAGGTGTCGCATTAAAGTTAACTTTGGCGTGCACTAATTGGGATTTCAAAGTCTTATTTTTTCCTAAAAGAAGCAACAGGAACTTCTGTAAAAATAGTTTTTAGTCTATCATTAAGTTGAAGGAGATAAAAGTGCTTTTTCAGTATCAGGGGTAGGTTTTTTTTAATTTTGGGTGATATG
>NW_013786486.1:0-638 GCF_000517525.1 Limulus polyphemus
GCTTCACGTGGGGTTCATCTGCATCATCAGGAAATGTCCTATCGTCAGTAACAGTCACATCAGTGGTAGTAACTTCATCAAGAGCTTCACCGTTTCTCTTCTCAAACTGAGTAGAGTTTCTTCTTCAACACTGGCTTTTTCAGGTGACACTTCTTCAGCAGCGTCATTTGTTCTGTTGTTCACTTCGTCCCAACTGAAATGTCCAGGACCGTGATAACGCCAAAGCCTGTTGGCATGCACCACTTTTGGTTTACCTCGCCGACCACATTTTACCCGGAAAGTCACGTCTGAGAGACAATCCACTATGTCATATGGGCCTTCCCATGGAGAAGACAACTTAGGAGACTTCCCTTTGGTCTTCCTGGGATTATACAACCATACCCTGTCTCCTGGTACAAAGCTGACTTCAGTAGATCTCATATCATAAGTTAACTTCATTGAATCAGCAGACGTTTTCAAGTTTGAACGCACTTGATGGTGAATAGCATCCATCCTTTCCAATAACACTTTCACAAACTCTGACACATTCTCAGGCAACTCTTCATAAGGTGGGTGTCCTGTTAACAGATCCACTGGCAACCGAAGTTCCCGACCAAACGTCAACTTTGCTGGGGTGTATCCAGTGGTTTCATGCTCTG
>NW_013786487.1:0-635 GCF_000517525.1 Limulus polyphemus
AGCGTTGTAATTCCGCAGTGCCATTGAGGGGCGTCGTTCAAGCAGTCGTCAGAAATTTCAGAGCAGCCAGTGAAGCTAGAAATAGGCTAAATCGTCGTCTTTTGAGCAAATGATGTTGCTTAAAAAAGGAAGATACACAGGTCGTTTTTATTCTTCCTGTCTAGCATGAGCTTACCCAATTTGCAGACACCGACAGTGTTAAAGTTATCACTGGTAATCGAGCTTACCTAATTTGCAGACACCGACAGTGTTAAAGTTATCGCTGATAATCGAACTTACCCAATTTGCAGACACCGACAGTGTTAAAGCTATCACTGATAATCGAGCTTACCCAATTTGCAGACACCGACAGTGTTAAAGTTATCACTGATAATCGAGCTTACCCAATTTGCAGACACCGACAGTGTTAAAGTTATCACTGATAGTCGAGCTTACCCAATTTGCAGACACCGACAGTGTTAAAGTTATCACTGATAATCGAGCTTACCCAATTTGCAGACACCGACAGTGTTAAAGTTATCACTGATAATCATACTTCTTCATTTGGAAAATCATATAAACTTTAGTTCTACTTTAAAAATCTATATTAATATTGTATTGTTTTTCTGAGATGAACTGATGTTTCGTACGAGGGA
>NW_013786488.1:0-639 GCF_000517525.1 Limulus polyphemus
GGTGTGACAGGACATTATGCAAGGTTGTGGGGACCAGTGTGGGTAACTATTGAGCTCATGAGCATGAAGAACAGACACAAAGTATACTTGGCTGACATTGAAGACCAATGCATATTAGGACTGGACTATCTACTAACGAGGAAGTGTGTAGTTAACTTCGATAAAATGACAATTGGAAACAACAAAGGCCAAATTCCAGTAAGTGTTGCTGCATCCGTTGATTTGCATGTCACAGCACTTAAGTCAACTACAATACCCCTTATGTCAAAGAAGATAATTTGGGGTAGGATAAAAGAACATCCCCAAGGAAACCCAGTGCTTGTGGAAGCAGTGGAAGACCCATCCATGCCAGCAGATTTGAAGATTGGAAGGTCACGTGTGGCAAGTCATCAAGAAGTACCTATAACAGTGGCCAATTTCTCTGAATATGAGCAGACACTTAAGGAAGGGGTATTGTTGGGGGTGTGCCAGGATGTAGAGCCAGTCAATGTTAAAGCAAGAAATACAACTATAAAGAAAGGACATACACTTCCAGAACATTCAATTGACCTCTATAAGAAGAGTATAGTCTATTTGTCATCATTACAGGCTCTTCAGGTAAAAGAACTTTTGGCAAATTATGCTGACGTCTTTTCGAAA
>NW_013786489.1:0-637 GCF_000517525.1 Limulus polyphemus
GAAATTGATTCTGAATTCTGTGACTTGCCTTATCACACAGCAGTGAAGTGGCTCAGCTGCGATAAAGTCCTGTTCGTTTTTATAAGCTCCGAAGAGAAATAGATATTTTTCTCACCGAAAAGGATAGAGCTGATCCACTTCTGTCAAAGTTGGCTGTCAAAGTTGTCATTTTTGGTTGACATCACATACCACATGAATGAATTGAACTTGAAATTTCAGGGAAAGGATAACCCTATCTGTGATCTCAACAGAATCATCAAAGTATTTCGGAGAAAGCTATCATTGTTTGAAGCACAACTGGAAGGAGGAAACTTCTCTCATTTTCAGTGTTTCAAAGAGTTTCGCGCTGGAATCGCAGAATATATCAACCTCGAGTTTCCGAAGAAGATTATTAGTGACTTAAATAAGCATTTTTGGAGAGATTTTCAGATCTCGACAGAATTGAGAGTGACACTCTTCTGTTCCAGAATCCGTTCGATTGTAACCCTGATGACGTGCCAGTCGAACTACAGTTGGGGCTCATTGATTTGCAAGCAAATGACTTGTTGAAAGAGAAGCACAGAGAAGGAAAACTTGTTGAATTTTATCGCTGCTTACCTGATGATGAGTTATAAAAGTTGAAGAAATTTGCCTCTGG
>NW_013786490.1:0-288 GCF_000517525.1 Limulus polyphemus
GGGGACGAAGGATAAGGGATGTGCTCCAATGAAGTTATATCAAGTTGGTGCACCAATGGAAAGAGTAGCCGTCGACATTGCGGGGCAAAGGACCATAAACTCGTGCTGGAAACAAGTACATTTGTGTGGTGATGGATTATTTCACCAAGTGGCCTGAGGCATATGCAATATCAAATCAGGAAGCTACAACTGTAGCTTCAGCTATTAGTGATTTCTTCTTCAGATTTGGTATGCCATATGAACTGCATTCAGATCAAGGCCGTAACTTTGAATCAGCTGTGTTCCAAG
>NW_013786491.1:0-1080 GCF_000517525.1 Limulus polyphemus
CGCCAACATTTGGGCTACTCTTTTACCAAGGAATAGTGGGATTGACCGTCACGTTATAACGCCCCCACGGCTGAAAGGGCGAGAGCTATCTGTGCTAGTCGTCCCTAATTTGGCAGTCGTAAGACTAGAGCTAGCCATCACCACCCACCGCCAACTTTTGGGCTACTCTTTTACCAAGGAATAGTGGGATTGACCGTCACGTTATAACGCCCCCACGGCTGAAAGGGCGAGAGCTATCTGTACTAGTCGTCCCTAATTTAGCAGTGTAAGACTAGAGCTAGCCATCACCACCCACCGCCAACTTTTGGGCTACTCTTTTACCAAGGAATAGTGGGATTGACCATCACGTTATAACGCCCCCACGGCTGAAAGGGCGAGCATGTTTAGTGTGACGGGGATTCGAATCCACGATTTGGTTGGGAGTAGCTAATTGTAATAGAGTAACCAGATATTCTGTATTATCTAAATATAGAAGTTTACTAAGTTTTAACTAAGTTTCTATAGTAAGTCATGTAGTTTGGTTTTTGGTACAATAATTGGCTGTTGATCGAAAGTTCTGATATACAAATTTTCAAATATGGCTTTTAACCCCATTTAAAGATAATGGTCTAAATATTTAACAAAATAACTCCAAGTATTGAAGATTTTAGTACAATTTGAAGATGATGGTCTGGAGACTTAAGCCAATCAAACTTGATGAATTTTCCTGGTGTTTTACAAAACAGAGCGAACTTTAAATATCATGATCTAATGGTTCTATAGACAAAACACTCAATTTCAGAAGCTAAATGTATTTCATGTTTACTTTGACTGATTCATTCTCCTGGTACTCAGGAGCATAATATATGTATCTTCAGCTGTAGAAGACCAACTTGAATGTAAGACTCGCCAAATGTATTTTTTGCTGGCAAATATTTCCATAGGCCGAAACAGCGGTTTTATGATTTTAATTTTTCTGCTGTTTATTTTGTTTGTTTGTAACTAAGCACAAAGCTACACAATGGGTTATCTATTCTCTGCCCACAACGGGTATCAAAATCCAGTTTCTAGTGCTGTAGGTCTGCAGACATTCCGCTGTGC
>NW_013786492.1:0-639 GCF_000517525.1 Limulus polyphemus
ACTGGCTCCTCAGATGTCCTTGATCTCCACAGTTCCAACAGCCTTTCTGGGTAGCAGCCTTTCCTGCTGTATCATCTCCCCTGTGTTGAAGATGCCAGCATTGAGCTCTTTTGTGCCCAGGTTTGTTACAGTGCCAGCAAAGTCCCTCAAACCTCTCTGAAAGCTGACCTTTTCTGGCCTTGAATCCAGATGACTGTACCAACCTTGGTACCTCTTTGCTGGACTTAACGTAGGATTCAAATTCGAGAGCTCTGGCCATTGCATCCTGCATAGTAGAGGGGTGTGCTTGCTTCACTTGTATCTTAAGTTGTGGACTGTCCAAGTCATCTACGAACTGATCCCTCAGCAACAACTTGAGGAGATCGGGTGGTGCAGTTGGGTAAGCCTTGTATGCCATGCTTTCAAAGTCCTGACCCAGCTCTTGCAGTCTCTCCCCTTTAGCACGGACTCTCGTCCTAAACCTAGCCCTGTAGACTTCTGACTGATTTTGGGTTCCGTACCTGAGTTCTAGAGCCGCTACCAGTGCTCTATAGTTGTGTCTGTCATCTGCTGACAACTGTCCAAGTATTTCCAGTGGTTGTTCTTTCAAGCTCGTTGCCAGATATACTGCTTTCAGCTCCTCTGTCCATCCATTCATCT
>NW_013786493.1:0-637 GCF_000517525.1 Limulus polyphemus
ATGTTATTTGTATGTTTGACCCACGTTAATTTTTGGTCAAACGTTAGTCCAAGGAATTTTGCTGATGTGGAGGTCTGGATAAGTGTTCCATGCATATATAGTTTGGGTGGGTCTTTGTGATGTTTTGTTAGTCTAGAGAAGGTAAGTAGTTGGTTTTTCGGGGCGTTTATTTTTATTCTATATTTCTGACAATATTCTTCTATGTTATTTAAAACTGGCTGTAGACTAGTTGTTGCTATGGATGGGGTGGGGGCACTTTTCCAGATCGCCACATCGTCTGCGAATTGTGATGCACAGCCGTGGTTTGAATCTTTTAAAGGCATATTACTTACATACATGATAAAGAGAATAGGGCTAACTACTCCTCTTTGGGGTACGCCTGCCTCTGGGCAAAATGCCTCAGAGTAGGTTTTCCCGTACATTTATTTTACATGTTCTATTTTCCAGGAAGTTAGATAGCCAGCGAATAATCACCCGCGGTAGTTCCAGTTCTGTCATGTGGAACCTGAGACCGTTGTGCCATACAGTGTCGAATCGAGAAAGCAGGCGACAGTGCATTCTTTTTTGTTGAAACTATCAATTATTGTTTCCGTTAATCTTACTAAATGATCTGTTGTTTGTCTAAATTTTCTAGAAA
>NW_013786494.1:0-639 GCF_000517525.1 Limulus polyphemus
TGTAGTAATACTGTTCTAAGGAATATGGATCATTTTATACTGGTCAAGATGACTTAGTAACACTGTTCTGGAGAATACGAGTCACTTTACACTGGTCAAGATTACATAATAATAGTGTTCTGGAGAGCATGGGTCATTTTACACTGGTCAAGATGATGTAGTAATACTGTTCTAGGGAATATGGATCATTTTATTCTGGTTAAGATGACTTAGTAACACTGTTCTGGAGAATACGAGTCACTTTACACTAGTCAAGATGACATAATAATAGTGTTCTGGAGAGTATGGGTCATTTTTCACTGGTCAAGAAGACATAGTAACACTGTTCTAGAGAGTATGGGTCATTTTGCACTGGTCAAGAAGCCAGTAACACTGTTCTAGAAAGTATGGGTCATTTTAAACCGGTGAAGAAGACGTTGTAGCAATTTTCTAGTATGAGGTTAATGTTTCAAACAGCCTTGCTGTAATATAGTGTTTACAAAGAAATACGAATTCACCACACTAACTTCTGAACTCAAAACACGGAGTCTTAATATCAGCTAGTCTTCAAATTCGATGACGAGGAACCCACTTTGAGACTAATAATGGTTGGAGACGGCTCGAATAGGTAATGAAGAAAAACTTTAATGTAAGTTTAAC
>NW_013786495.1:0-1111 GCF_000517525.1 Limulus polyphemus
GTCCCTGTAGTTATGAATTTATCTTTCCGGTAGTTGAGAAAAATATTACATGTTAACAGATACGGATTTTATTCTTATTTTCGTGACCTTTGACCTCCAAAACTAATCACTTTTAAGTTGGGTCATAGTCCAAATGTATACCAACTTTCGTCCAAATCCATTCAGCGTTTTCGAGAAATCTTGCTGACAAACACAAAAACAAACATACAGGGGTGAAAACATAATCTCCATCCACCTTCTGTAGCGGAGGTAATTATATATATATGTCGAGAGAGAGAGAGAAAGGTCTGTCGAAATGTTCTATGTACCTTATATTTGCTAGTATTTACCTATTGAAGTTTCACCCAAGTACTTTTAATTTTTTTAAAATCCATGTCAGTAGCATGCACCCTAACACACAAAGAGATGTAATAAATATTATGATCGATATGACTTAATAAAGAAACTTTTTTATTGGTAAAATAGTTCGATTTTGTACAATACACAGGTGTACAATGAGTTGCAACTTTAATATATATACATATATATATAATTTAGCATTGTACCAGATGAAATTTCATTTTCTTTGTTTGGCTAGAACGTTGTTGTCGTCCTTCGTGTCATACATCTTATAAGTAAACACAAACTTATAAATTATAAATTTGATGATGAGGAACCCACGTTATAGATAACAATGTTTGGAGGCGGCTTGAATGGGTAGTGAAATGTACAACGTTATGACACGCTTATGTCATCATAAGTCTGTCGAAACGTTGTACATTTAGTTGTATAGTTACTTTCACTACCTATTCAAATCCTCTCCAATCTTTATTAACGTATAGTTCTTTTTTTAGTGGGGGGGGGGGGCGTTCATAGTACAAATTCCGTTCAAAGAAAAATACGTAAATGTCTAATCGATCTGAACCTTACCAAACCCGTTTGAAACCCGCTACACGTTGAATAAGAGAGTTTGTCCAGAAGGTGAAGTTGGTGGTATAGACAAACTACGTGTAATTCACCATCAGTAGTTTGATGTTTTTACAGTTTAGAATGAATTTAAAAAAAAACATCACTTTAGTTGTCAAAAGAACATCAGTAGTTATTTAAGTTATATATATATATAAGAAGGAT
Organism: Limulus polyphemus; assembly: GCF_000517525.1. Classification (NCBI taxonomy): domain Eukaryota; kingdom Metazoa; phylum Arthropoda; class Merostomata; order Xiphosura; family Limulidae; genus Limulus; species Limulus polyphemus. The sequence goes on from NW_013786495.1 coordinate 1,111, forward strand.
A
>NW_013786496.1:0-639 GCF_000517525.1 Limulus polyphemus
ATGGGATTGTGGAAAAGTACAACTGGACACTAGGACAGGAATTGGCAAAGTCTTGTAATAGCCGACAAGATGACTGGGATGTCTTACTCCCTCCACTATTGATGGCCTATAGGACAGCAGAGCATGAAACCACTGGATACACTCCAGCAAAGTTGATGTTTGGTCGGGAACTTCGGTTGCTAGTGGATCTGTTAACAGGACGCCCACCTTATGAAGAGTTGCCTGAGAATGTTTGTGAAAGTGTTATCGGAAAGGATGGATGATATTCACCATCAAGTTCATTCAAACTTGAAAACGTCTGCTGATTCGATGAAGTTAACTTATGATAAGAGATCTACTGAAGTCTGCTTCGTACCTGGAGACAAGGTATGGTGGTATAATCCCAGGAAGACCAAAGGGAAGTCTCCTAAGTTGTCTTCTCCATGGGAAGGCCCATATGATATAGTGGATCGTCTCTCAGACGTGACTTTCCGGGTAAAATGTGGTTGGCGAGGTAAACCAAAAGTGGTGCATGCCAACAGGCATGGCATTATCATGGTCCAGGACATTTCAGTTGGGACAAATTGGAAAACAGAACAAATGACACTGCTGAAGATGTGCCACCTGAAGAAGCCACCGTCAAAGAAGAAACTCTACTCA
>NW_013786497.1:0-640 GCF_000517525.1 Limulus polyphemus
AAAAAAGACAATGCCACCAATAACCCGAGCACTAACATCTCCCAGAGGGAAAACAGCACCTACATACCACATGAGAGACAAGATTTGCTGACAAATAATATGTGACTCAAGAAAAACGTTAGCCAGACTAAAACGAAAATTTTGAACAACAGAATAAATACGACCAATGATTTCTTCCCAAGTAACAATAGGTGCTGAAAGGAACTGAACCCCAAAATGCCTAAAAACAGAGTTCGTCCTTGACAAACCAAAAGGTTTGTCAGAGGAAGAAGCCCATTTTCTCAAACACCTCGCCAGAGTCTTTTTCAGATTCAGCTGTGCCCCACTAGCGTAGGAATATTTATCAACGACAACAAGAGTAGTATCTGGAGAGGATGATCAGACAAGAAAAGCTTTACATCATCGACATGACATATATATATACGTAACAGAACCCCCCCCCCCCCAGGCAATGGGATACCACGAATTGAGGAAGAATTAACATAAGACAACAAACACTCTTTCGTTAAGGTGTACACAAAAGAGGAGATAATGGGCACCCCTGTTGCAAACCTTGATGATCACAGAAAGAGGGTGTCAAAAACCCATTCACCAGCAACTTGCTGGAAGCCGAGGTATAAAAGGCTGGAGATAATTAAGG
>NW_013786498.1:0-640 GCF_000517525.1 Limulus polyphemus
AAACCCTTGTGGGTATCTTTGTGCTGGGTCACAAAGGAGTACCAGAAGCTGTACAGAAGCTCTGTGGTGTGACAGGATATTATGCAAGGTTGTGGGGACCAGTGTGGGTAACTATCGAGCTCATGGGCATAAAGAACAGACAGAAAGTATACGAAGTATACGAGATTTGAAGAAAACGATGCTCAGATGTCCAAATTATTATTTCATTGTCCAAGACCTTTAGACCATATAGCTGTCATTTCGGTGAATTCTTCGCCTTTTATTGGCTACAAATAATAGATTAGCAAATGTCAGAAAAAATTTACGACACGCTTTAAAAGCAGGATGCTCAATGGAAGGCATGGCATTTGATCAGTACTTTATTGCTGATATCTCCATAAACCAAAAGCTACATTGGTGGTAAATTCTCACCAGGAATTGAATGTTTATGTCAGAATCACTGGGGTTTTATTCTTTTCTTAATATTATATATAGTAGCAGTATTTAGTAAGTAGGTTGAATAATATGGGTGTTGGGCTAAGGATTCTTCTACAGTAAGTGTCTGTGACTTGTTGGCGATATATTCAAAAACATATAAACAGCAAGCACTCCACTTGTTTTCAAAATAATGTATATATATATATATATATATATATATATA
>NW_013786499.1:0-640 GCF_000517525.1 Limulus polyphemus
GTTGCCTGAGAATGTGCCTAAAGTTTCGTGAAAGTGTTATCTGACAGGATGAGTGATTTTCATCATCAAGTTCGTTCAAACTTGAAAACGTCTGCTGATTCAATGGAGCTATGTTATGATAAGAAATCTACTGAAGTCAGCTTTGAACCAGGAGACAAGGTGTGGTTGTATAATCCCAGGAAGACCAAAGGGAAGTCTCCTAAGTTGTCTTCTCCATGGGAAGGCCCATATGACATAGTGGATCGTCTCTCAAGCGTGACTTTCCGAATAAAATGTGATCGGCGAGGTAAGCCAAAGGTCGTGCATGCCTACAAGCTTTGGCATTATCATGGTCCAGGACATTTCAGTTGGAATGAAGTGAACAATGGAACAAATGACGCTGCTAAAGTCGTGAAAAAAACCACTGTTGAAGAAGAAACTCTACTCAGTTTTGAGAAGGAAAACAGTGAAACCATTAAAGAAGTTACTACCAATGATGTGACTGCTACCGATAATGGGACATTTACTGATGGAGCAGATGAACCCCATGTGAAGCAGAAGCCAATGAGATGGAGACCAGTACAGAAGAAGAAACGTCCTGTAAATTTAAGAGACTTTGTTGCATCTTAATTTTGTGTTTGTAAATTCTGTACATTTAATT
>NW_013786500.1:0-641 GCF_000517525.1 Limulus polyphemus
TAAGAGCTTGTAACTAACCAGGTGTCCATCAAGCTGAAGTCATAGTGACTGAAGGAGTTGATGATGGTGAAGTGGAACCAAGTATAGATATTAAAGCAGAACAGGAGAAAGACCAAGATTTGAAGCCAATAATTGATTTTCTACAGGCAAGTGTTTTGCACCCTGCTTGGGAGAAGGTGTCTAGCGTAAGCCCTGTGACGAAGAACTATTGGGCACAATGGGACCAGTTGAAACTTGAAGATGGTATTCTTGTCCAGAAATGGGAAACTGCAGATGGGAAAGTGACGACCTGGCAAACAGTTATACTGAGAAAGTTATGGGAAGTTGTGCTGTGTCAATCCCATGATAGTTTAACAGGAGGAAATCTTATAGTTAAGAAGACATTGAGTCACCTATGGCAGAGATTTTACTGGATAGATATTAGGCAAGATGTGGAAAAATGGTGCAGGATCGGCAGTACATGTTATGCTAAAAGGGGAATCAAGCATAAAGGACGTGCTTCAATGAAGTTATATCAAGTTGGTGCACCAATGGAAGAGTAGCCATTGACATTGCTGGTCCATTGCCCAAACTCGTGCTGGAAACAAGTATATTGTGTGGTGATGAATTATTTCACCAAGTGGCCTAATGCATGTGCAATA
>NW_013786501.1:0-639 GCF_000517525.1 Limulus polyphemus
ATAAATGTAAACTATCACATAGTATAATATTATATTGTTACTTACATATATGTAAACTATCACATAGTACAATATTATATTGTCACTTACATATACGTAAACTATTACATAGTACAATATTATATTGTTACTTACATATATGTAAACTATCACATAGTACAATATTGTATTGTTACTTACATGTATGTAAACTATCACATAGTACAATATTATATTGCTACTTACATACATGTAAACTATCACATAATACAATATTATATTATTGCTAACAAATATGTAAACTATCGCATAGTACAATATTGTTTTGTTACTTACATGTATGTAAACTATCACATAGTACAATATTATATTGTTACTTACATATATGTAAACTATCACATAGTACAATATTATATTCTTACTTACATACATGTAAACTATCACATAATACAATATTACATTCTTACTTACATATATGTAAACTATCACATAGTACAATATTATATTCTTACATACATACATGTAAACTATCACATAGTACAATATTATATAGCTACTTACATACAAGTAAACTATCACATAGTACAATATTATATTGTTGCTTACATATATGTAAACTATCACATAGTACAATATTATATTGTTACTTACATGTATGTG
>NW_013786502.1:0-638 GCF_000517525.1 Limulus polyphemus
GTGTTTTTTCCTCGTACATGTGTAGTGCTGTTTATATGTGGACACCTGTTTCGTTTACACGTGTTAATGCTTGGAGTATCATTTTGTTTTTGTTTAAGGTTACTCTGCACCAGGATTTTAGGTTTTTGTCATGTCTGAAAGAGATATATTTAGTGGTGAGGTCTTCAGTAAGTACTGTGTAATTGTTTATTATAATATCTTTGATCTTCTTGTTGGTCTGGTGGTACGTTAGCACAAGTGGAATACGATCGGTGTGTTCTTTCTTGATAAGGTTAAGTGTTTGATCCTTGGTATATGAACTAGTTTTGGTGGCTGCAAATGGTTGAAAGAATCATGGTAGTGTCTTTTATAAAAAACGTTTTAATATCTTTAAATTTAGATTTATAGTCGCTATCATCATTACATAGTTTGTGTAGTCGTAGATATTGTGAGTAAGGGTTTGACTTTTAGTTACTGTACTAGTGGAAAGGTTCAAAATGTAGGTACATGTGTGAATGTGTTTCTTTGTACTGTATACTAGTGGTCAGATGGTCGTCTTGTATGTATACGTTAATGTAGGTACAGGTGTGAATGTGTTTCTTTGTACTGTATACTAGTGGTCAGATGGTCGTCTTGTATGTATATGTTAATGTAGGTAC
>NW_013786503.1:0-636 GCF_000517525.1 Limulus polyphemus
GGGTTGGTGGGCGTCACTCAACACCAATCACTACTGGTCTCCTTGAGGCTGACCTGTTGGTAATATTCCTCCTACACTGGCTCCTCAAATGTCCGTGCTTTCCACAGTTCCAACAACCTTTCTGGATACCAGCCTTTCCTGCTGTGGCATCTCACCTGTGTAGATGTTTCCAGCATTGAGCTCTCTTGTGCCCAGGTTTGTTACAGTGCCAGCAAAGTACCTCAAACCTCTCTGAAAGCAGACCTTTTCTGGCCTTGAATCCAGATGACTGTACCAACCTCGGTACCTCTGTGCTGGACTTAATGTAGGATTCAAATTCGAGAGCTCTGGCCATTGCATCATGCATGGTAGAGGGGTGTGCTTGCTTCACTTGTATCTTAAGTTGTGGACTGTCCAAGGCATCTACGAACTGATCCCTCAGCAACAACTTGAGGAGATCGGGTGGTGCAGTTGGGTAGGCCGTGTGTGCCATGCTCTCCAGGTCCTGTGCCAGCTCTTGCAGGCTCACCCCTTTAGCACGGACTCTCGTCCTGAACCTGGCCTGTAGACTTCTGACTGGTTTTGGGTTCCATACCTGAGTTCTAGAGCCGACACCAGAGTTCTATAGTTGTGTCTGTCCGCTGCTGTCGACTATCC
>NW_013786504.1:0-1477 GCF_000517525.1 Limulus polyphemus
AGACACAAGATTTAACAATACTGTATACTGTCAATAAGAATACATAAAAATTTAAAAATACTGTTTACTGTCAATAAGAAGAAACAAGATTTAACAATAATGTGTACTGTCAATAAGAAGACACAAGATTTAACAATACTTTGTACTGTCGATAAGAAGACGCAAGATTTAACATTACTGTGTACTGTCAATAAGAAGACACGAGATTTAACGATACTGTGTACTGTGAATAAGAAAACACAAGATTTAACAATACTGTGTTCTGTGAATAAGAAGACACAATATTTAACAATACTGTGTATTGTCAATAAGAAGACACAAGATTTAACAATACTGTATACTGTCAATAAGAATACATAAAAATTTAAAAATACTGTTTACTGTCAATAAGAAGAAACAAGATTTAACAATAAGTCTTCTTATTCACAGTTCACAGTATTCTTAAATCTTGTGTCTTCTTATTCACATTACACATTATCGTTGAATCTCGTGTCTTCTTATTGATAGTACACAGTATTGTTAAATCTTATGTCTTCTTATTGATAGTACACAGTATTGTTAAATCTTGTGTCTTCTTATTGACAGTACACATGTCTTCTTATTGACAGTACAAAGTATTGTTAAGTCTTGTGTCTTCTTATTGACAATACACAGTATTGTTAAATATTGTGTTAAATATTGTGTCTTCTTATTCACAGTACACAGTATTGTTAAATCTTGTGTTTTCTTATTCACAGTACACAGTATCGTTAAATCTCGTGTCTTCTTATTGATAGTACACAGAATTGTTAAATCTTATGTCTTCTTATTGATAGTACACAGTATTGTTAAATCTTGAATACTGTGTATTGTCAAGAGGAAGACACAAGATTTAACAATACTGTGTACTGTGAATAAGAAGACTAAATATTTAACAATACTGTGTACTGTATATAAGAATACACAAGATTTAAAAATACTGTGTACTGAAATTAAGAAGACACAAGATTTAACATTACTGTGTACTATCTATAAGAAGAAATGAGATTTAACGATACTGTGTTTTAACAATAAGAAGACACGAGATTTAAAAATACTGTGTACTATCAATAAGAAGAAACGAGATTTAACGATACTGTGTACTGTGAATAAGAAGACACAAGATTTAACAATACTGTGTACTGTGAATAAGAAGACACAATATTTAACAATACTGTGTACTGTCAATAAGAAGAAACAAGATTTAACAATAATGTGTACTGTCAATAAGAAGATACAAGATTTAACAATACTGTGTATTGTCAATAAGAAGACACAAGATTTAACAATACTGTATACTGTCAATAAGAATACACAAGATTTATAAATACAATGTACTATCAATAAGAAGACATATGATTTAACATTACTGTGTACTATCTATAAGAAGACACGAGATTTTACGATACTGTGTTTTATCAATAAGAAGACACGAGATTTAAAAATACTGTGTACTATC
>NW_013786505.1:0-639 GCF_000517525.1 Limulus polyphemus
TAACTGTCTGGATGCGATTTTATCAGTCTTTCCAGAAGTTATTCTAGGTTGTGAGTATCTGGTAGGATTACCACCTGTTACGTATTTTATAGAACCATTCCTTATTCAGTAGTAAAACACAGAGTTCCAGTTCGGGTAAAATGGAAGGTGACTTGTTACTTGTTTTAGCTACGATGGAATTTTCCGACTTAACTGAGGTGTTGATCAAGGATCAAAAAATGTTTTCCTTATGTTAGATCAGTTCATGTAGCGACCCACTGTCTTCACAAATCAAGACAGAAAAGTTTCACTTCTTTGTCATCTTACCTGTACCAGATTTATTCACCAAACAGTAAAGTTATAAAAATTGGATTTCAGTTATTCTTAAAGTTCAAGATTGCATAACTGTAAACTTTTGGTTTCATAAAGTTATTGGTCTTTGATCCTATTTCTCCACAGCCTTATTTTTTTTCATTTGTTTCAAACTTTGGTCAAAATATCAATGTTGCACCTAAAATACATCACAATGTAAAGAGAAATGTTAGCTTTTTTTGTTGAAAAAAGAAGAGTAAGAGGTGATGTGGTTGAGGCGTTTACGATTGTCAGTAGAATTAGTACTGTTTATGTACTCTTAGGCCTGGCATGGCCAGGTGGTTAAGG
>NW_013786506.1:0-759 GCF_000517525.1 Limulus polyphemus
AGCTTTCCTGTCACATAGACACTGTGTGTGCTTGGCATTTTACACCTAGCTGTTGGGACTTTCATGATGGGGGTTGGTGGGCGTCCCTCAACACCAACCACTACTGGTCTCTTTGAGGCCGACTTGTTGGAGGTATTTTTCTTACACTGGCTCCTCATATGTCCTTGCTCCCCACAATTCCAACAGCCTTTCTGGGTAGCAGCCTTTCCTGCTGTATCATCCCCCCTGTGCTGAAGTTTCCAGCATTGAGCTCTCTTGTGCCCAGGTTTGTTACAGTGCCAGCAAAGTCCCTCAAACTTCTCTGAAAGCTGACCTTTTCTGGCCTTGAATCCAAATGACTGTACCAACCATGGTTCCTCTGTGCTGGACTTAACGTAGGATTCAAATTCGAGAGCTCTGGCCATTGCATCCTGCATGGTAGAAGGGTGTGCATGCTTCACTTGTATCTTAAGTTGTGGACTGTCCAAGGCATCTACAAACTGATCTCTCAGCAACAACTTGAGGAGATCGTGTGGTGCAGTTGGGTAGGCCTTGTGTGCCATGCTTTCCAAGTCCTGAGCCAGCTCTTGCTGGCTCTCCTCTTTAGCATGGACTCTCATCCTGAACCTGGCCCTGTAGACTTCTGACTGATTTTGGGTTCCCGTACCTGAGTTCTAGAGCTGACACCAGTGCTCTATAGTTGTGCCTGTCGTCTGCTGACAACTGTCCAAGAATTTCCAGTGGTTGTCCCTTCAAGCTAGTTGCCAGATATACTGCTTT
>NW_013786507.1:0-639 GCF_000517525.1 Limulus polyphemus
AATACGTTCCTCGTCACTTTAAACTTAACAACTTTTATAATACACGCTATAAATCACAGTGATTCACATACTTTACTTACAGTCACCACTGTTCGCTTCTTTAATTATCTATCTCTTTATCTATCTATATCGTTGGCTTTCTTTGTCAGGCTTATATTCTAAAAAGAGGGCGTCTAGCAAACACTCGGACATTCGCGGGGTTCCCCGATAATTTGAGAAACTCTAGCGCGTATGCTAGAGTCCTTTCTTAAATAAAACTGGTTTATTCTTTCTGAGGGCCGGCATGGATAAGTCACTCGACTCACAATCGGAGGTTCGCGGGTTCGCGTCCCTGTCGCACCAAACATGCCCACTTGGGCGTTGGACTAGCAACTCCACCCCGATAACACTCTGCTAAAGATACTGCAACAACACTTCCGTCGGCGAAAGTGTTGTTGTAGCCTATGTTCCACTAGGAACGACAGGAACTAAGAAGAAGAAGAAGAATTCTTTCTGAATATAACTTTACGATACACTTAATTTCAACAATCGCGCTAAAACAAACGCTATAACTCACAATATTTTGTCCACATACATTCAATTACTCATTACCTCTGTTGTCCCCGTCACGTTGTCAACATCTTATATATATACAAGACT
>NW_013786508.1:0-638 GCF_000517525.1 Limulus polyphemus
CCTTGATGCTCACAAGGGTCTGCTGAGATGCAGAATCTATGACAAAGTTGCACCTTTGGCCATCCAGCTTTCCTGTCACATAGACACTGTGTGTGCTTGGCATCTTACACCTAGCTGTAGGGACTTTCATGATGGGGGTTGGTGGGCATCGCTCAACATCAACCACTACTGGTCTCCTTGAGGCTGACGTGTTGGTAATATTCCTCCTACACTGGCTCCTCAAATGTCTGTGCTTTCCACAGTTCCAACAACTTTTCTGGATACCAGCCTTTTTTACTGTGGCACCTCCCCTGTGTTGAAGTTTCCAGCATTGAGCTCTCTTGTGCCCAGGTTTATTACAGTGCCAGCAAAGTCCCTCAAACTTCTCTGAAACCTGACCTTTTCTGGCCTTGAATCCAGATGACTGTACCAACCTTGGTACCTCTGTGCTGGACTTAACGTAGGATTCAAATTCGAGAGCTCTGGCCATTGCATCCTGCATGGTAGAGGGGGGTGCTTTCTTCAATTGTATCTTAAGTTGTGGACTGTCCAAGGCATCTATGAACTGATCCCTCAGCAACAACTTGAGGAGATTGGGCGGTGCAGTTGGGTAGGCCTTGTGTGCCATGCTCTCCAAGTCCTGTGCCAGCTCTTGCAGG
>NW_013786509.1:0-639 GCF_000517525.1 Limulus polyphemus
AGTTTGGGGCAAAGGACAAGCAATGTTAATGGCTACTCTTTCAATTTGTGCACCAACTTGATATAACTTCATTGCCGAACGTCCCTTATGCTTGGGTCCCTTTTTAGCACAGTATGTACTGCAGGTTCTGCACCATTCTTCCACATCTTGCTTCATAACTATCCAGTAAAATCTCCGTCGTAGGTGACTCAATATTTTCTTAACCCCGAGATGTCCTCCTGTTAAACTATCATGGGATTGACGCATCACAACTTCCCGTAACTTTCTCGGTGTAACTGTTTGCCAGGTCGTCACTTTCCCATCTGCAGTTCCCAGCTCTGAACATGAGTACCATCTTCAAGCTTCAACTGGTCCCATTGTGCCCAATAGTTCTTCGTCACAGGGCTTAAGCTAGACACCTTCTCTCAAGCAGTGTGATAAACACTTGCTTGTATAAAATCAATTATTGGCTTCAAATCTTGATCTTTCTCTTGTTCTGCTTTAATGTCTATCATTGGTTCCATTTCACCATCATCAACTTTTTCAGTCACTTTGACTTCAACTTGATGGCACCTGGTTAGTCGAACCTCTCTTTTAACACTTATCAGAATTTGGCCTTTGTTGTTCTCAAACATCATTTTATCAAAATTAACTACACAC
>NW_013786510.1:0-639 GCF_000517525.1 Limulus polyphemus
GTCACATCAATGGTAGTAACTTCATCAAAAGCTTCACCGTTTCCCTTCTCAAAACTGAGAAGAGTTTCTTCTTCGACGGTGGCTTATTCAGGTGGCATGTCACAGCAGCGTCATTTGTTCTGTTGTCCAATTCGTCCCAACTGAAATGTCCTGGACCATGATAACGCCAAAGCCTGTTGGCATGCAACACTTTTTGGCTTACCTCGCCGACCACATTTTATCCGGAAAGTCACGTCTGAGAGATGATCCACTATGTCATATGGGCCTTCCCATGGAGAAGACAACTTAAGAGACTTCCTTTTGGTCTTCCTTGGATTATACAACCATACCTTGTCTCCTGGTACAAAGCTGACTTCAGTAGATCTCTTATCATAAGTTAACTTGATCGAATCAGCAGACGTTTTCAAGTGTGAACGCATTTGATGATGAATATCATCCGTCCTTTCCGATAACACTTTCACAAATTCTGACACATTCTAAGGCAACTCTTCATAAGGTGGGCGTCCTGTTAACAGATCCACTGGCAACCGAAGTTCCCGACCAAACATCAAATTTGCTGGAGTGTATCCAGTGGTTTCATGCTCTGCTGTCCTATAGGCCATCAACAGTGGAGGAAGTAAGACATCCCAGTCATCTTGG
>NW_013786511.1:0-636 GCF_000517525.1 Limulus polyphemus
CCTGTCACTTTTGCAGTTATTAGCAAAGTATGATCCAGTAATGAGAGAGCATTTAGAGCGTGTTAAAAACAAGGAAACGTCATCTTATCTTTCTTCTGAAATCCAAAATGAGTTTCTAAATCTCATGGCTTCATATGTGCGAAATTATTGTTTGTCAGCAATTCGTAGAAACAAATACTATGGTATTCTGATTTATTATGCACCTGATTTAGCCCATCGTGAGCAATTGGCTCAAGCGATTCAGTTTGTTGACATTGACTTTAAGACAAGAAAAGTAGAAGTCAAAGAGTCATTTATTGACTTTATACAGATAAAGGAAAAAGACGCTGCCAATATTGAGAAAACAGTAAGCATAAAATTAGAAGCGGATGGAATTTTATTGACTGATTGTTGTTCACAATGTTATGATAATGCTGCTGTCATGTCAGGTCATCTGTCAGGCGTTCCACAAAAAATTCTGAACAAAAATCCAAAGCAGTGTTTATAAACTGTGACAACCATAGTTTGAACTTAGCATGTCTTCATGCTACAAGTCAGGAAACAACAGTTATTACCTTTTTTGGAATAATTGAAGCCATTTATAATTTCTTTACTCATTCAACAGCTCGATGGGACGAACTTCAGAAGTAGCTTAAG
>NW_013786512.1:0-639 GCF_000517525.1 Limulus polyphemus
TATACAGTACATGCCTGGACTATGATAGTATACAGTACATACCTGGACTATAATAGTATACAGTACATACCTGGACTATAATAGTATACAGTACACACTTTGACTATAGTGGTATACAGTACATACGTTACCTATAGTGGTATACAGTACATACCTGGACTATAATAGTATACAGTACATACCTGGACTATAATAGTATACAGTACACACTTTGACTATAGTGGTATACAGTACATACCTGGACTATAGTGGTATACAGTACATACCTGGACTATAACAGTACATTCCTTGACTATAATAGTACATACCTTGACTATAATAGTATACATTACATACCTGGACTATAATAGTATACAGTACATACCTTAACTATAGTGGTATACAGTACATACCTTGACTATGGTGGTATAGAGTACACACAAGAAACACAACTGACAACTAGATGTCATTACCTACATCTGATTACAGTATTAGAATATAAAAAAAACACAACTGACAACTAGATGTCACTATCTACACCTGATTACAGTATTAGGATACAAGAATCACAACTGACAACTAGATGTCACTATCTACATCTGATTGCAGTATTAGGATACAAGAATCACAACTGACAACTATATGTCATTACCTACATCT
>NW_013786513.1:0-640 GCF_000517525.1 Limulus polyphemus
ATAGATCAGTCTACTACTAGGGAATCTTGTCACTTTCTTTATCTTATAGATCAGTCTACTACTAGGAAATCTTGTCATAATCGTTATCTTATAGATCAGTCTACTACAGGAATGCTTTTAAGGACAAACAATCAACTCTACAGAAGATTATTAAATATACAAGATAACTAAAAAACTGATCACAACAATGGACACCATTCTGAATTTTGACAACGGATGCTGGAAGTTTTGGGTTTTGGTCGCTATGCCAAACAGAAACTTGACTAATTCAGAATGCATTGGTATGGTCGTTACATCAAATTGAAAAGGATTAAACACTTGTTAAATCAGTTGATTTAAGGCTTTATTTTGCACTTTACAAATAATGGATGTTTCGATATTTACTGCTTGTACCATGTATGGGTAATGACAATGGATGTTTCGATATTTACTGCCTGTACATGTATGAGTAATGACAATGGATGTTTCGATATTTTCTGCCTGTACATGTATGAGTAATGACAATGGATGTTTCGATTAATTTCTGCCTGTACATGTATGAGTAATGACAATGAATGTTTCGATATTTTCTGCCTGTACATGTATGAGTAATGACAATGAATGTTTCGATATTTACTGCCTGTACATGTATGAGTAATGA
>NW_013786514.1:0-640 GCF_000517525.1 Limulus polyphemus
CAATGATTCATTCGATACTTTAACTGAAGAACGTGCTCGTAATGTGGAAGATGAATTTTAAAGAAAGCTTAATTAAGAGAAATTTTTTAATTAGTTTGAATCCGTATTTATAGCTTGCCTTTTTGTTGTTGTTGTTTAAAGGAAATTCAATTACACGGGAGGAGATATAAAAAGTCCGGATCTTTGTGTACGGCATGCACATGTTGTGTTGCTAAGTGATTCAACAATCAGAACCTTTAATACAGAAGAATTACGTCACGAGGGCTTGGCTTACTTTTATTATTTACGTAACGTAACTTTTTATGAACTGAAATTTGTAGGTTCAAGTTCGTCGGCCCTAAGCAACGGTTTGCCTTTATTCTTGTTTTAAAGACGTTGGTTTTCTCACTAACTTATTCATCAGTTCTTAAGTGCGAACATAATTATCCTTCTTTTTTTTGTAATTGGCTGTTTTGTCTCGACGTGTTTTTTTTTGTGATTGGCTGTTTTGTCTCGACTTGTTTTTTGTGATTGGTTGTTTTGTCTCGACGTGTTATTTTATAAATGGTTGTTTTGTCTCCACGTCGTTTTTTGTGATTGACTGTTTTGTCTCGACGTGTTTTTTTTTGTGATTGGCTGTTTTGTCTAGACGTGTTTTTTT
>NW_013786515.1:0-639 GCF_000517525.1 Limulus polyphemus
GGTGTCTAACTTTCTTGGATTCATTATATCCAGGTGATGGCTCGTAAAAAGAGTTTTGTCTTTTAAATTACATATGTGAAATTTTTGTTAACCTAAAATGTATTATGTTCAACATGTGTAACAAATCTCAACATAAGAAACAGATTAATCATAATATGGGGGCTGCTACTTGATTTAAGTCAGCCTAATATATTGCATATTGGGATCTACAAAATCAAGATAAAAAATAATTTTGTAATGAAAAACTATGAAACTGTTGCTGCTATTGCCTTAGTGCAAATAAAGTGCAAAGGGCTATCTACACTCTCTCTGTAAACTTATCACTGATCCGTCGGGTGACAAAAAGTAGGAAATATGGTTAAACAATAACAAAGGGAATCCTCAATATCCGCGGCACTTGAAATTATTTTACGCAGGATTAAAGTAAATTTATCTACGAGACATTTTTGTGCGCCAACAATAACAAACGAGGATCACGCGTATACCCGATTCGATTTTATTACTCATCAGGATCTTTACCAGCCTACCCTCAAATTCAAATTATTTTAGGCAGGATTAGAGTAAATTAATCTATGAGATATTGGACGTGATCAAATGCATCAATCGAAAGGATTTGTCCTCATGAGTCCAAAATTGTAA
>NW_013786516.1:0-638 GCF_000517525.1 Limulus polyphemus
GGTTATATAATGTTGTATGGTGAATCACCTAATCAGTTATATAATGTTGTATGGCGAATCACCTAATCGTGAAATTCTTCATCATTTACGGGGGTAAGCGTGACCTAGTGGTTAGCGTACCCGGACTGTGAATTCGCGGATTTATGGTTCGCGTCTCTTTGCCTCAAACAACACGCTTTACAACTTTGAGTGGGCTGTAAGTGTGGTCAAGCCTCACTCTTTGGGCAGACAAGAACAGATCAAATTTTGGCGGGGGTGGGGGTGTGTTGTTGTTGATTTTCTGCCCTTGTTTATCAGTTCGAAATTAGAGACGACCAATGTAGGAATCTGTTATGTAGCTCTGCGCGGAAACAAAGAAACACATTTTTAGTATTTTTGTGGATTAGGCCTAAAACTTTATCTTTCAGATGTACGTAGAGGATTTATTATCTACTCTTAAAGTGTGCACAAGAAATATTAGTTCCACTCAAACAGACACTTGAATATAAGAAGTAGTAACTAGCTGTGTGACTTAGGACCGATATTCTTGAGGTGTCGGTAGATCGGTTTGGGATTGTTCTATGACTTGATCAGTTTGGGATTGTTCTATGACTCTTGATCAGTCTGGGATTGTTCTGTGACTCTTGATCAGTCTGGGA
>NW_013786517.1:0-693 GCF_000517525.1 Limulus polyphemus
AAAAAGCAAAACCTTCAATAACTCCCTTAAAACGCATCGCAGGAAGGTGAAACTTCGCATGATACTGTGGAACGAACTAGTGAATATACGTAGCAAAAGGATAAGATCCATCAATTTAGAACCCTCTGATAGCAAGAAATCTATAACAGAGCAAAATCAAAAAGCTTCACCGAAGTACACATTCTCTTTCAGAAAGCCAATAAAGTAGTAACAAAATGGACCACAAAAGTCACAAAAATGATAATATGAAGCTAGAGTTTTGCATGTAAATACTTGAGTATGCAAGGAACGTTCATAAAAAAATACGAGAAGATTTTACCAAATGGAACGAAGTACTGGCACAAAACGCAAAACCTTCCATAACTCCCTTAAAACGAATAGTAGAATGGTGGCAGTTATATGCAGAGTTTTTTTATCGTTGCAGAGGGTCCTGAATTCATTGTTCTTAACCAAATTTGGTATGTAGGTACAGGTATCAAGAAATCGAGAAATAATCGGTAACAAAAAGCTTCAGTGCAGTACACATACGATTTCAAGAAGCCATAAAAAGAGTAACATAAAACGACCACAAAAATCGTAAAACTAAATATCGAAAGGTTAAGATCCATCAATTTAGAACCCTCTGATAGCAAGAAATCTATAACAGAGCAAAATCAAAAATCTTCACTGCAGTACACATACTCTTTAGGAAAG
>NW_013786518.1:0-639 GCF_000517525.1 Limulus polyphemus
ATACCACAGATATAGTATACCTGTCTATACAAACACCACAACCAAGACATTATACTACAGATATAGTATACCTATACAAACAACACAACCAAGACATTATACCACAGGCATAGTATACCAACCTATACAAACAACACAACCAAGACATTATACCACAGATATAGTATACACACACCTATACAAACAACACAACCAAGACATTACACCACAGATATAGTATACCTACCTATACAAACAACACAACCAAACATTATACCACAGATATAGTATACCTACCTATACAAACAACACAACCAAGACATTATATCACAGGTATAGTTTACACACCTTTACAAACAACACAACCAAGACATTATATCACAGGTATAGTTTACACACCTTTACAAACAACACAACCAAGACATTATATCACAGGTATAGTTTACACACCTTTACAAACAACACAACCAAGACATTATATCACAGGTTTAGGATACACACCTATACAAAAAACACAACCAAGACATTATACCACAGGTATAGGACACCTACCTATACAAACAACACAACCAAGACATTATACCACAGATATAGTATACCTACCTATACAAACAACACAACTAAGACATTATACCACAGATATAGTATACCTACCTATAC
>NW_013786519.1:0-1494 GCF_000517525.1 Limulus polyphemus
AGTGAACTTCCAAGTATTTTTTCTTAATTTCTCTTCTCCATCTATCAAGAGATGACTGAACCTCCAAGTATTGTTTCTTAATTTTTTCTCTATCTATTGAGAGATAACTGAACTTCCACAAGTTTTTTCTTAATAGTTCCCATCTATTGTGAGATAACATAACTTCCAAGTATTTTTTCTTAATTTCTTCCATCTATGGAGATAACTGAACTTCCAAGTATTTTTCTCTTAATTTTTTCTCCATCTATTGAGAGATAACCAAACTTTCAAGTATTTTTCCTTATTATTTGTTTCACTATCTATTGAGATAACTGAACTTCCATATATTTTTCTCCATCTATTGAGAGATAACTGAACTTCCAAGTAAGTTTTCTCCATCTGTTCAGAAATAACTGAACTTCCAATTATTTTTCTTAATTTTTTCTCTATCTATTCAGAGATAAGTGAACTCGCAATTAATTTTTCTCCATCTATTGAGAGATAACTGAAATTCAAAGTATTCTTTATTAGTTTTGTCCTCCATCTATTGAAAGATAACTGAAATCACAAGTAATTTTCTCAATCTATTGAGAGATAACTGAAATTCAAAGTATTCTTTATTAGTTTTCCTCCATCTATTGAAAGATAACTGAATATTCAAGTATTTTTCCTTATTATTTGTTTCTCCATCTATTGAGAGATAACTGAACTTCCAAGTATTTTTTTAATTTTTCTCCATCTATTGAGGTATAACTGAACTTCCATATATTTTTCTCCATCTATTGAGAGATAAGTGAACTTCCAAGTATTTTTTCTCCATGTCTTGAGATATAACTGAACTTACAAGTAGTTTTTCTTAATTTTTCTCCATCTATTCAGAAATAATTGAACTTCCAAGTATTTTTCCTTATTATTTGTTTCTCCATCTATTGAGAGACAGCTGACTTCAAAATATTTTTTCTTAATTTTTTCTCAACCTATTGAGACATAACTCAACTTCTAAGTATTTTTTCTTACTTTTTTCTCCGTCTATTCAGAACTAACTGAACATTCAAGTATTTTTTCTTTATTTTTTCTCAATATATTGAGAGATCACTAAACTTCCAAGTATTTTTTCTACATGTATTGAGAAATAACTGAACTTCAGAGTATTTTTTCTTAACTTTTTGCTACAGTTATCTCTCAATAGAAATAATACTTGGAAGTTCATCTCCATCTATTGAGATATAACTGAACTTCCAAGGATTTTTCTTAATTGTTTCTGTCCATCTATTGAGAGATAACTAAACTTCCATGTATTTTTTCTCAATCTATTGAGAGATAACTGAACTTCCAAGTATTTTTCCTTATTATTTGTTTCTCCATCTATTGAGAGACAACTAACTTCAAAATATTTTTCTTAATTTTTCTCAACCTATTGAGATATAACTGATTTCTAAGTATTTTTCTTAATTGTTTCTCCGTCTATTCAGAAATATCTGAACATTCAAGTATTGTTTCTTAATTTTTCTTAAT
>NW_013786520.1:0-871 GCF_000517525.1 Limulus polyphemus
GCATGTTGTTGAGGTTGGTCGTGAAGTTTCTCGTCAACACATGCATGTTGCTGAGGTTATTCGTGAAGTTTCTCGTCAAGACATGCATGTTGTTGAGATTGGTCGTGAAGTTTCTCGTCAACACATGCATGTTGTTGAGGTTGGTCGTGAAGTTTATTTTAATTTACACTTTTTTATTTTCACCTGTGTAATGCCATGTTTCCAGAACCTACCATATACTTCAAGTTTTTCATCATCTAGATGTAGTTGATTACTCATTTAATCATCATATTTTAGGATCTTTGAGATTTAAAATTAGAATTAAAATTGTTTGTTTTACAGAAAAGCCACATTTGGTTATATGCTATGTCAGCCAAGGGGAATCGAACCCCAGATTGTAGTGTTGTAAGTCCGTAAACTTACCGCAGCCCCACCTGTAACTTGAAATGAATTATTTTGATTTCTTATATTTTCTATGCTAGTAGATATGTAGTATTAGGTCGTCAAGAAATTAATGTCGCGTTTTGGAACACTTTCATTAACCACCCTCCCCAAAACGTACATCACGTATAATAGTTAAACGAACCGTCTAAACGTCACGTTAGTGTAGCCTATATAATGGGTAATATTTAGTATACTCTAATCCCTTATAGTGATGGCACACGACAAGACACACATTCGGCGTGGTATGTAATGCTGTTTGAATACAAGAAGGGAAACAACGCCTCTGTAGCCATAAAGAATATCAAAGAAATTTAAATATTCTTAACGTTCGTAAGTGTCAACGATGGTTCAGCAAATTTCGTTCAAGTTACTTTAGTCATCAAAACTGTGATGAAAGGGGCGGACATGTTGGAATTGATATTGATGCTCTGAATACGCTTGTTGAGTC
>NW_013786521.1:0-639 GCF_000517525.1 Limulus polyphemus
CCCTATCCCTGGTGTAGCAAATACTCTACATACTGTACCCTATCCATGGTGTAGTAAATACTCTACATAGTGTACTATGTCTCTGGTGCAGTAAATACTCTACATACAGTACCCTATCCCTGGTGCAGTAGATACTCTACATAGTGTACTCTATCCTTGGAGTAGTAAATAATCGACATATTGGACCTATCCCTAGTGTAGTAAATACTCTACATAGTGTACGTTATCCCTGGTGCAGTAAATACTCTAAATACTGTACCCTATCCCTGGTGTAGTAAATACACTACATATTGTACCTGTCCCTGGTGCAGTAAATACTCTACATACTGTACCCTATCCCTGGTGTAGAATAAATACTCTACATACTGTACCCTATACCTGGTGCAGTAAATACTCTACATACTGTACCCTATCCCTTGTGCAGTAAATACTTTTCATGCTGTTCCTTATCCCTGGTGCAATAAATACTCTACTTAGTGTACTCTATCCCTGGTGCAGTAAATACTCTACATACTGTAACTTATCCAGGTGCAGTAAATACTCTACATACTGTACCCTATCCAGGTGCATTAAATACTCTTCATAGTGTACCCTATCACTGGTGCAGTAAATACTCTACATACTGTAACTTATCCAGGT
>NW_013786522.1:0-639 GCF_000517525.1 Limulus polyphemus
CCTAACCCAAGGCAACACACTCGTGAAATGGCCCTGAAATTGCATGTCTCTCATGAAACAATACATAAACATCTATGGAATATTGGAAAAGTCCTTAAAGAAAGTGTTTGGGTGCCTCACAAACTCTCTGATGATCATTGTTTCCAATGTGTGAACATTGCTTGTCTCTTCTGGCACGTAATGTGCATGAACTATTTTTGGACAGAATTGTTACAGGTGATAAAAAATGGATTCTATATGCAAATATTAAGTGCCAAAAACAATGGCTCAGTCCTAGACAAAAACCACTTCTGACCCCAAAACCTGGACTCCATTCGCAGAAAGTGATGCTTTGAATTTGGTGAGACATCAAAGGAGTAATTCATTTTGAACTCCTCAATCCACAGTGAACTGTCAATGCAGAAATCTATAGTCAGCAACGAGAACGTTTAAATCAAGCCCTTCATCAGAAACGCCCTTCACTCGTAAATTGGAAAAATGTTCTTCTCCATGACAATGCACGTCCACATGTGGCACGTTTGATGCAACACAAGATTATGGAGTTGGGTTGGGAAGTTCCCCCACCATGATTTCCAAATATGGCACCAACAGATTACCATCTTTTTATTTGCTGCAACACCATCTTAATGGGAAAATGTA
>NW_013786523.1:0-1112 GCF_000517525.1 Limulus polyphemus
GGTTCACCCACATTAAACATCTGGGTAGAGTTAAACAACTAGGGTGATACTTACCACTTGATTCGTTGATTCACCCACATTAAACAGCTAGGTAGAGATAAACAACTAGGGTGATACGTACCATTTGATTCTTTGATTCACCCACATTATACAGCTGGGTAGAGTTGAACAACTAGGGTGATACCTACCACTCGATTCATTGATTCACCCACATTAAACAGCTGGGTAGAGTTAAACAACAGGGTGACACCTACCACTTGATTCATTGATTCACCCACATTATACAGCTGGATAGAGTTAAACAACTAGGGTGATACTTACCACTTGATTCATTGATCCACCCACATTAAACATCTGGGTAGAGTTAAACAACTAGGGTGATACTTACCACTTGATTCATTGATTCACCCACATTAAACAGCCGGGTAGAGTTAAACCACTAGTGTGATACCTACCACTTGATTCATTGATTCACCCACATTAAACAGCAAGGTAGAGTTAAACAACTAGGGTGATACCACTTGATTCATTGATTCACTCACAATAAACAGCTGAGTAGAGTTAAACATCTAGGGTGATACCTACCACTTGATTCATTGATTCACCCACATTATAAAGCTGGGTAGAATTAAACAACTAGGGTGATACCTACCACTTGATTCATTGATTCACCCACATTAAAAAGCTGAATAGAGTTAAACAACTAGGGTGTTACCTACCACTTGATTCATTGATTCACCCACATTATACAGCTGGGTAGAGTTAAACAACTAGGGTGATATCACTTGGTTCATTGATTCACCCACATTAAACAGCTGGGTAGAGTTAAATCAAGTGGTAGGTATCACCTTAGTTTTTTAACTCTACCCAGCTGTATAATAAGGGTGAATCAATGAATCAAATGATAGGTATCACCTAGTGGTTTAACTCTACCGAGCTGTTTAATGTGGGTGAATCGATGAATCAAGTGGTAAGTATCACCCTAGTTGTTCATTGATTCACGCACATTACACAGCTGGATAGAGTTAAACAACTAGGGTCATACTTACCACTTGATTCAGTGATTTACCCACATTAAACAGCTCGGTACAGTTAAACAACTAGGGTAAAAC
>NW_013786524.1:0-640 GCF_000517525.1 Limulus polyphemus
GGAATATGCGATGGATGATACTGTTATTCCTTTACATGTTTAAACAACTGCATGCTGAAAAAGTTAGGCTATATATAGATCTTGGTGAGTTATATTTGTAAACAATAGTAGTTTTAAACGACAAATATGTGAGTTCTAAATTAAAAACAGAAAGTAGTAGCATAGGAACAGCAAATTATTTCCTAATGTACCCACAACTCTTGAGAATGTACATTTAGCTTTCTGTATTGTTATATAAACTGCAAGAATAATTAATTTCTTTTTTTTACTGTTTCTTAAGTTTAGTGATATAGAAAATCTGTTCTTCATTGTTATACTAGCATACGACTCATTTCGGTTGTAAAATATTTCCTGTAATGATAAACAGTAAACGTGATGCATTTATAAAATGTGAAAGAACCGTCTTTTCTTGTAGACCATATCATTTATCATAAGGAGCAACAAAAGTCAAATAAATGTGCACTACCGGCACTTGTGTTTAAATTTTTCTAAATTATAATAAATAATTAAAAACAACGTTTTGTATTTACACAATAAAAACTTTATTGAAGCCGTACGGCTTCCACTTTAAAATAGAAATATCACTCTACACGAACATGTTTCGACATGATCTACGTCTTCTTCAGGAGTAACATACATA
>NW_013786525.1:0-639 GCF_000517525.1 Limulus polyphemus
AATAGTATTACCTGTTACTATTACCTGTTAGTATTACCTGTTATTATAACCTACTAGTATTAGCTGTTACTATTACCTGCTAGTATTACCTGTTAGTATTATCTGCTGCTGTAAAAGTAAATCATTCCACTCG
Source organism: Limulus polyphemus (assembly GCF_000517525.1). Taxonomy (NCBI): domain Eukaryota; kingdom Metazoa; phylum Arthropoda; class Merostomata; order Xiphosura; family Limulidae; genus Limulus; species Limulus polyphemus. Next base: position 134 of record NW_013786525.1, read on the forward strand.
ACTTGATACTTTATACACCAACGAACTAGTTTTTTGATAATTTCTTTCCATGGTTTCTTGGGGTTGTTTTGAATTTTGCGCAAAGCTACACGAGGGCTATCTGCGCTAGCCATCCCTAATTTAACAGTGAAAGACTAGAGGGAAGGCAGCTAGTTATTACCACCTTCGTCCATCTCTTGGGCTACTCTTTTACCAATTGGGATTGACTGTCACATTATAACGCCCCCATGGCTGAAAGGGCATGTTTGGTGGGACGGGGATTCGAACCCGCGTCCCTCAGATTGCGAGTCAAGCGCCGAATTTCTTTCCTGTTTGCTTCACCAACAAAAGCAGCAGATGTTGTTTTCGGCGATAATCACTGATCCTCTGAGATAATCACTGATCCTCTGAGATAATCACTGATACTCTGAGATATTCACCGATCCTCTGAGATAATCACTGATCCTCTGAGATAATCACTGATCCTCTGAGATAATCACTGATCTTCTGAGATATTCACAGATCCT
>NW_013786526.1:0-639 GCF_000517525.1 Limulus polyphemus
CTATAAAGAGTATCTATTATCGGTTTCCTATAGTTGTTGTGCTATAAAATTCGGAAGCTATAACTGTGATTAACGCTTATTAATCGGAAAACTTAATATATTTGTCTAGAAACGTTTATAAATTTCGAACATTACAAACCATTTAACATCAGTGGATTCAAATCGGATATTAGTACTTTTACGAAAACATCACCTAACTTCACTGGTGGAAAACATAGGCGAAGTATATATACTATCGCTAGCTTGCTCCTTATGAAGTGAATCGTACCTTCATCAACTCGAAATTAACTTCCTCATCGCGAACCCTCGATAAGATATCAAGGAAGTTCCAAACTAGAAAGAATACTTTATATTGCTTGTAACTTTGTAAAACTTTTGTATATAAATCATTGTTTGTAATAATTATTTGTAATAACTGTTATTGTAAATTGTATTATTGTTTATATATTAAAATATATTTGTATTAAAAAAAACGAAAACTGTGTGTATCAATCTTGTTAGCAAATATCATAAATTGGATATATATCGGCAATTATTTAACTACTAAATCTAAATTACAATTTAAATCAGTTTTAGGCTACTTGAAATTGTAATATGTAACATGCCGACGTCCTAGCGTACTCGCTACCATACGCAATG
>NW_013786527.1:0-662 GCF_000517525.1 Limulus polyphemus
AATATTTTTTGGTATAGATTTGCTCGTGAATCCTTTTCTTTTATAATGTTGACAACCCAACGTGCAAAGTAATTTTGATTTTATGATTAAAAATACTTTTCTTTGTCTAAAAATTGTCAAGTTTCACTCACATAATCTCTATATTTTTCTAAGTAATCAGCAAACGTTTTTATGAATAAAACATATTTAATCTATTATTTTATCAATGCTAACTCTATATGATGTTAATGGATTTGACTGATCTCGTAACCATCATAAAAAAGGAGGAAATAAATCTAAATTACCTTTTTTGGTTTTGTTTTAGAATAACTACAAATTGTAACAGGAAACACAAATGTTAATTCCAAATAGCTTAAATCCCGTAACAGTATACATCTATTTCTAGTTATTAATTTTTGTTTTATTGACCTTTGAACTGCCTCTGACTAAAAATACCCCGATACAATGTTGAGAATTGCACGACGCACGTGCAGCTCACACACCTAACACTGATCCAAATATTTCACTTGTACTTTAACATTGTAAACAGAGCTGACCAATTTATTATTACCTTACTAACCGAGTGGTACACTTATTCAGAGTTAGTGATATGGAAAGGAATTCTTCGAAACTAATTTAACCCTATAACACACGTTGATCCAAAGTGTAGTTTCGAGATTAAA
>NW_013786528.1:0-638 GCF_000517525.1 Limulus polyphemus
AAAAGAAAAAAGAAGAACGAGAAAAGAAACAAGAAGAGAGATTACAGCAGTTGTATTTAATTCACTTTGAAATTTACTAATCTTTTCCATTTGTGTATGCTGGCTTTCTCTCAACTGTTAGAGACTTTCTTTTTGTTTATTTTCTTTCTCCTCCAACTACTGCTGTAGTCTCTCTTGTTTATTTTGCTGTTCGAGCTGCCACTATTGCAGGTTTTCTTGCCACTGCTGTTGTCTCTCTTCTTGTTTCTTTTCTCGTTCTTCTTGTTTCTTACCTTTTTCCTCCAACAACTGCTGTAATTGCTCTTCTTGTTTCTTTTCTCGTTCTTCTTGTTTCTTTCTTTTTCCTCCAACAACTGCTGTAATTGCTCTTCTTGTTTCTTTTCTCGTTCTTCTTGTTTCTTTCTTTTTTCCTCCAACAACTGCTGTAATTGCTCTTCTTGTTTCTTTTCTCGTTCTTCTTTTTTCTTTTGCTGTTCTTGTATTGCTGCCATCAAATCTGCTAAGCTGTAGTTTGATTTGCCACTTCTCGTTTCCATCTTCTCTTTTTTTTTTCAGTCCCACTCTTTGACACCAATTTGTTACGTCTCTGTTCGTTTGTTAATTTCCGGTATAAATTCTTTTCTCGTTCTTCTTTTTTA
>NW_013786529.1:0-639 GCF_000517525.1 Limulus polyphemus
AAGTTATAATTTAGCTATTAGTAAAGGTCAACATGGAAAGAGAATCCTACAGTGAAGACAACAAAGAAAACGAAAGTAAAGACAAAGTATATTGTTACGTCTCCGTTCGTTACTTAATTTTACGGAAATTCGTTCCGACGAAACTTTAGCGACACAAGTCCTTTCTTAAATAAAACTGATTTATTCTTTCCGAATAAAACTTTACCGATACATTTAATTACAGCAGTCGCTCTATAGCAAACGCTAGAACGTCTCACGTGCTCGTGCTCGACAATACTCAATTACACACTCTCTGACTGCAGTTCAATTACTCATTATCTACACATTGTCCCGTCACGTTGTGACCATCTTATATATATATACCAGTCTACCCCCAATCTAGTAATCTCCCGACAATTCACGAAGGTTCGAGAAAGAAGTGGCGTGATACCAGTCACGTGACCTCGATGTCGTAACAATATGAACAAGATTTTAGAAAATTATGAATTTTAAAATAAAATAGGGATCCTGCTATCAAAAGCAATGAAACAAGAATTAAAAACACAATCACAAATTTATAAAATTTAATCCTTACTTTGGCCTACAGATAAGTGTATAAACCTTGGCAGTTAGGTGTAGGAATGTCATCTATATATCTAC
>NW_013786530.1:0-638 GCF_000517525.1 Limulus polyphemus
GAATATAACTTTACCAATACACTCAACTTCGACAATCGCGCTAAACAAACGCTGTAACGTCTCTCGTGCTCTCTGACTGCAGTTCAATTACTCACTGTCTACCCACACATTACATTCCCCTCTTTTATATACCCGCCTACCCTATATCTAGTAAGAACTAGAACATTCGCCAAAGTACAGGATAATTCTAGATAGTAGAGAGCGTGAGAATCACATGATCTCGATGACGCAACAGTATTTTGGAGCTAATTTATTTTGATAATGCTGTACGAATATTTTAATGTACAAACAAACACTTAAGTTACACAGTTGAGCGTGCATGTATAAAGAAAGTTACACAGTTGAGCGTGAATGTGTAAATAAAGTTACACAGCTGAGAGTGAATGTATAAAGAAAGTTACACAGTTGAGCGTGAATGTGTAAATAAAGTTACACAGCTGAGAGTGAATGTATAAAGAAAGTTACACAGCTGAGAGTGAATGTGTAAATAAAGTTACACAGTTGAGCGTGAATGTGTAAATAAAGTTACACAGCTGAGCGTGAATGTGTAAATAAAGTTACACAGCTGAGAGTGAATGTGTAAATAAAGTTACACAGCTGAGCGTGAATGTGTAAATAAAGTTACACAGCTGAGAGTG
>NW_013786531.1:0-1371 GCF_000517525.1 Limulus polyphemus
AGATGAAAAATGTTTGGTATTGACTAATGATTAGACAAACAATGTTTGTTACTGGCTAATGGTTAGATGAACAATGTTTGGAATTGGCTAATGGTTAGATTAATAATGTTTGCTATTGGCTAATTGTTAGATGAATAATGTTTCTCATAAAATAGTAACAATGTTCGGTATTGGCTAATGGTGAGATGAATAATGTTTGGTATTGGCTAATGGTTAGATAAACCATGTTTGGTATTGGCTAATGGATTGGTAAATAATGATTGGTATTTGCTAATGGTTAGATGAATAATGTTTGGAATTGGCTAATGGTTAGATAAATAATGTTTGGTGTTGGCTAATGGTTAGATAAACAATGTTTGGTTTTGGCTAATGGATAGGCGAATAATGTTTGGTATTGGCTAATGGTTAGATAAACAATGTTTGGTATTGGCTAAAGGATAGGCGAATAATGTTTGGTATTGGCTAATGGTTAGATGAACAGTGTTTGGTATTGCCTGATGGTTAGATGAACAATGTTTGGTATTATCTAATGGTTACATGAATAATGTTTCTCATAAAATAGTAACAATGTTCGGTATTGGCTATGGTTCAGATGAACAATGTTTGGTATTGGCTAATGGTTAGATTAATAATGTTTGCTATTGGCTAATGGTTAGATGAATAATGTTTCTCATAAAATAGCAACAATGTTCGGTATTGGCTAATGGTTAGATGAACAATGTTTGGTATTGGCTAATGGTTAGATAATTAATGTTATGTATTGGCTAAAGGTTCGTTAAACATTGTTTGGTATTGGCTAATGGTTAGATAAACCATGTTTGGTATTAGCTAATGGATTGGTGAATAATGATTGGTATTTGCTAATGGTTAGATGAATAATGTTTGGTATTGGCTAATGGTTAGATAAATAATGTTTGGTGTTGACTAATGGTTTGATAAACAATGTTTGGTTTTGGCTAATGGATAGGCGAATAATGTTTGGTATTGGCTAATGGTTAGATAAACAATGTTTGGTATTGGCTCATGGATAGGCGAATAATGTTTGGTATTGGCGAATGGTTAGATGAACAATGTTTTAGTATTATCTAATGATTAGATGAATAATGTTTCTCATAAAATAGTAACAATGTTCGGTATTGGCTAATGGTGAGATGATCAAAATAGCAAACATTATTAATCTAACCATTAGCCAATACCAAACATTGTTTATCTAACCATTAGGCAATACCAAACACTGTTCATCTAACCATTAGGTAATACCAAACACTGTTCATCTAACCATTAGCCAATACCAAACAAAAAATAGTAACAATGTTCGGTATTGGCTAATGGTGAGATGAACAATGTTTGAGATGAACAATGTTTGTTATT
>NW_013786532.1:0-636 GCF_000517525.1 Limulus polyphemus
TTTTGTCGAATTCATAACTGTCTTTTTAAGCCTTCTTAGACTACAATTTTTCTACTTTGATAACGGTCTTTTTAAGCCTTCTTAGACTATATTTTAATGACTTTCATAATGGTCTTTTTAACCCTTTTTACACTAGAGGTTGTTGGCTTTGATAATGGTGTCTTTATCCTTCTTCTGCTAAATTTTGTAAACTTTCATATTCTCTTTTGAGTCTTTCTTACACTTGATTTTATCGACTTTCATAACGTTCTTTATGTCTTTGTTACATTAGATTTTTTCGAATTTAATAACGGTATTTTTAGCCCTTTTTCCACTTTATTTTCTTGAATTTTAAAACGGGTTTTTAGTTTTTCTTCCACTAGATTATGTCGACTTTCATAACTGTCTTTTTAAGCCTTCTTAAACTACATTTCTTCTACTTTGATAATGGTCTTTTTAGTCTATCTTACACTATATTTTTAATAACTTTCATGATTGTCTTTTTATTCCTTCTTCCACTAGATTTTGTTGATATTGATACCGGCATTTTCAGTCCTTCCTCCGCAAGATTTTGTTAACTTTAATGATGGTCTTTTTAGTCATTCTTCCTCTACATTTTGTCGACTTTCATAACTGTCTTTTTAGGCCTTCATAGAC
>NW_013786533.1:0-1049 GCF_000517525.1 Limulus polyphemus
GTAAACAAAAGAAACTAAAATGAAATCTGACTTGGTTGATCAAAGACATCAAATACTACATGGCATTTCAAAGAACCGTCATCTAGCGCATAATAGTGTTATTACAGACAACAAAGACAATGAGATTAAAATATTTGAAAACATCGAAAAATGCTATTTAGAACAAAATTCTGCCGAAAGTGTACTTTTCTCTAGTTCTTTTGTTTTTCTTCTTATTCCCGTATTTCTAAATTATTTTTATTTAACACGTTAAATTTCTACGTTTTGAATAAAACTAACATTTAAAAAATTATAGTAGTATTCATCAAAACAATCAGAAAAAGAACAAAAAACTCGAATCTGTTTTAGGACGAATCTGTAATTAGCCTTAGTATGTATTAATTATATTTAACTTCAAATTTGCTGGTACACTATTCAAGGGGCCTCATAAAAATAAGTGCGTCAGGGTCTCAAACTACCTTAATATCTTGTACAAAGTATCAGTTATGTTATAATCGTTGTCTCGTTAAAATAATAGTCTTACTTGTAAAGTATTCAAAACTGTTATGACACATGGAAATTAATTATTAAATGAAAACACGATCAGCTATATTAACTGTCTTGTTCAAATATCTGTTTTACATGTAAACTTTTAAATAACTTTTTATTATATATAGTTACCTGTAGAAGTGAAAACTACACTGTTGATGACGTAATTATATCATCTGATGATTTACTAGTGATGTCACCAACAAACACGCCCTCTTTTGTGGAACCATGATGTTAATGCTCCCCTAAGATACCCTGTGGGGCAACTTTATGGAACTATGACGTCATTGCCTCCTCTCCTTATGACAGTCACGCCTGTTATCTAACGATCAAACCCTAGATCTTTTTGCATATTTCGTAATAGTCATTAACATTCAGGAGACATCCTTTGATCTCTCTTCACCTGGGAATGCCTTGAAATGGTACAGGTTTTATTTGACAGTGAAACATCATCCGCCCAACAATGCTCTAGAAAGATCTGTAACGTATGGAGAGTATATGTCTCCCAATCTTTCACTCAC
>NW_013786534.1:0-1852 GCF_000517525.1 Limulus polyphemus
GATATTGTTGTTACTAGAGATATTCCTAGATTTTTCTGTCGTGTGTTATAAATACGTGCAGATAAATAAGTTAAATGTTAAGTTAGTGAAAGTAAGACAAAGTTAGTAAGAGGTACAGTGAAATAGAACTAGATCAATAAGTTTAGCCATAAAGAGTGTATAGTGGTGACCTTTAAAGGGCAATAATCGCAGGTTGTATTGTAATAACAGAGTAGGGAAGAATAATTCGTCTTGTCAGTTGGGTTCTAAAGTAATTGAACCAGCCTGTGTGGACTTTTGACGTAAAAGAGAATTATTTAAGCTCTATATCCAACTATGGTAAACAATAGTGTAACGAATTTTTGTACACATGTTTGACTTGTTTTGAATATATCATTTTATAACAAATGAATTGTGTGCTGTTCGTTTATTGTTGAAATTTATCACCAACAAGTCACAGACACGTACTGTAAAAAATCGTGGCCTTATGTAAACATAACAGTGTCCGTGTATATTTATTATGATCTTATACGCCCCTGTTTATGCATGTTGGGAGATAGTAAATTCTACTTTTATTTTGTTATGGTTTTGTTTACCGTTCATTAAATATTCCTTCTATCGTTTAGTTCAACTATGAAGTTTTGGTTATATTAAAGTACTAACTCACCTTCTAGCTTAGAAATATACTGAAATTCAACGTACTCTGATAAGATCTGCTGGAGAAGGTATCTTAATATTCTATGAGTTAACACTAGGGAAAGCTCGGGTTAGTTTCATACATGAGATATTTATTTATTTGACTCAAGTCCTCGGCCTGTTTTAAACGTTCGGGTTACTTCTCCAGTATCAATTTTCTTTCAAGGAACTAGAAATCACGAAGAAAGAAACAACGATAAAACCAAGTACTACTTCATAGACATCACTTGTTTTACTTGTGAAGGAGAAGAAGAGTGATTGATCCACAAGGTTTTGCACAATAAAAAGGTGAATGAAGTCAGAAAGAAGGATGTCCACCCTCTGTCAAGTATTTATTCTACCTTGAATGTTCTACCTGTATGAAAATGGTTTTCAACAATGAATCTTAAAAATGGATATTTGCAAATGCAAATCAACGAAGCAAGTAGAGATAAGATATATTAATATAGATATATATAGTAAATATAGATACTGTACAAACTTTTAACAGCGGAGTAATAATTAGACCACTCTGAAAATATAGATACAGTTATCACTAGGGTGCAGACGAGGTTAATTTGTCTTTTCCTATAAACTTCTGTATAATTTGGATACATCTATAATATACTTGATGTGTTTGCCACTAATGACGACACACTATATAGTTCATATAATATTCTTATAAACTTATAAAATGATATAGCATTTAGTTTGTGTATTTAAAATGGCATATCAGGAAATAAACGACCACATCTTCTCACAGTGGTTTCCCAATAACAAAGGCCTCGTGACATCCCTAGTGGCTTCAGGGTTAGCTTTAACTCCTCTCTTTATGAATAAGGTACGAGATAGTTGAAGCCAATAGTTTGTGTTTTAATTCAAGAAGCATCACGTAAGTTCATAGAAACTTTCAACTTACCCATCAGAAGCAGGTTGGAGATTACCAGGATTCACAAAGATGTATGAAAGAAAAATTAAAATAAGAAATCCTCAAAATCCTTGCATATTTTTCTTTTAGGTATTATTTTTTCATTGTATTGGACACAAATGTTTGAGTTTATTTTCATCCAAGATATGATGATTTGATTATCCTATATAACCCACGAGATCCTGTACATTATTGTTTGAAATCAGTGTTAATTATTATTATAGAGAATACACGAAATAACATTTTTACCTTACTTACCATAAAATATTT
>NW_013786535.1:0-639 GCF_000517525.1 Limulus polyphemus
GAAAACAACATAAACACCACATCGGGAGATTACAAGTGGGCAGAAACAGCAGCTAGCCTAGTTAGACGAGAGCAGGATGCTGCATGGCGCAGTGAACTGGAACTTAATCCGGGGATATTTGTATATATATCCTTGTAAGGCACAACAGTGTCACACTCTTCTGAAGATGGCTTGTAGTCGAAACGTTGAGAGTTTGTTTGTTTGAAGTGAAACACAAAGTTACACAATGGATTATCTGTGCTCTGCCAACAACGGGTATCGAAACTCGGTTTCTAGCGAGGTAAGTCCACAGACATACCGCTGTGCAACTAGGAGACAACATTGAGAGAATAAAGATGTAGGTATAGCACACATAGTCTTAATGCTACCTTGGTATCCATTTGTCAATATTAATAATACTCATTTGTCTGATGATGGTAATGGCGACATGAGTCTGCAGGATCAAGATTACTGCACAAGGGAGACGATCAACAGCTTTGTGAACCGAAGGAAATTCCTGAAGGAATGCAGAGCAAGTTCTCCCGAGATCAGCTCCAGGTCAACTAAATAGAGGAAGCCATGAGCTTAATGGACGAGACTGTTGAGCTAAGAGACAAAATAGTGGTTCCTCTCCACTTCTCTTCCTCGCTACATGGTAAC
>NW_013786536.1:0-639 GCF_000517525.1 Limulus polyphemus
GCCAAATCTGAAGAAGAAATCACTAATAGCCAAAGCTATTGTTGTAGCTTCCTGATTTGGTATTGCATATGCCTCAGGCCACTTGGTGAGATAATCCATCACCACACAAATGTACTTGTTTCCAGCACGAGTTTGAGGCAAAGGACCAGCAATGTCAACAGCTACTATTTCCATTGTTGCGCCAACTTGATATAACTTCATTGGAGCACGTCCCTTATGCTTGGGTCCCCTTTTAGCACAACATGTACTGCATGTCCTGCACCATTCTTCCACATCTTGCCTCATACCTATCCAGTAAAATCTCTGTCGTAGATGACTCAATGTCTTCTTAACTCTGAGATGTCCTTCTGTTAAACTATCATGGGATTGACGCAGCACAACTTCCCGTAACTTTCTCGGTATAACCGTTTGCCAGGTCGTCCCTTTCCCATCTCCAGAGAAGACTACCATCCTCAAGTTTCAACTAGTCCCATTGTGCCCAATAGTTCTTTGTCACAAAGCTCAAGCTAGACACCTTCTACCAAGCAGGGCGCAAAACACTTGCTTTTAGAAAATCAATTATTGGCTTTAAATCTTGGTCTTTCTCCTGCTCTGATTTAATATCTATACCTGGTTCCATTTCACCATCATCAACTCTTT
>NW_013786537.1:0-639 GCF_000517525.1 Limulus polyphemus
GATGATGAACAGAATGAAGCCACAAGTGATAATGAGGTAATAGAAGATGATGAACAGAATGAAACAACAAGTGTTAATGAGATAACAGAAGATGATAAACAGAATGAAACCACAAGTGATAATGAGGTAATAGAAGATGATGAACAGAATTTAGTCACATGTGATAAGAAAGTAAAAGAAGATCATCAACAGAATGAAACCACAAGTGATAATGAAGCAATAGAAGATGATGAACAGAATTTAGTCACATGTGATAAGGAAGTAAAAGAAGATCATCAACAGAATGAAACCACAAGTGATAATGAAGCAATAGAAGATGATAAACAGAATGAAGCCACAAGTGATAATGAGGTAATAGAAGCTGATGAACAGAGTGAAACAACAAGTGATAATGAGATAATGGAACATCATGAACAGAATCATATCACAAGGGATAATGAGGTAATAGAAAATGGTGATCAGATTGATACCACATGTTATAATGAAGAAGATAATGAACACAATGAAACCACAAGTGATAATGAGTTAATAAAATATGATGAACAGAATGAAGCCACAAGTGATAAAGAGATAATAGAAGATGAGGAACAAAATGAAGCCATAAGTGTTAATGAGGTAATAGAATTTGATGAACAGAAT
>NW_013786538.1:0-639 GCF_000517525.1 Limulus polyphemus
AGAGAGTTTTGGTTAAAATTGAAATATTTATATAAGTATTAATAATTTTTTCAGTTTTCTTAGAAGACAGAAAAATTATATTGGGTAAACTTTGCTGGTTTGTATTACAAGTCACTATAGATCTAATGTTAGGACTATGACTATTACTGAGGTATATTTCTCTTTATTAAGTTAATATTCCTTTCTACTTAGTTACGTTAGGGTTATAGGTAGTATTTGTAAACCTCTGTTTTGTTGGTATTGTTGCGTCATTGAGATCACGTGACTATTCTCCCGCCCTCTTGTTTCTAGAACTATCTTGTTCCTTCATGAATGCCCTAGCATTTACTAGATAGGGTAGTCTGATATATATATAAGAGGGTGACAACGTGACGCAATAATGTGTGTTTCGACAATGAGTAATTGAACTGCAGTCAGAGAGCACGAGAGACGTTCTTTGAGAGTTATAGCGTTTGTTTAGCGCGATTGTTGAAGTTGAGTGTATCGGTAAAGTTATATTCGGAAAGAATAAACGAGTTTTATTAAGAAAGGACTTGTGTCGCTTAAGTTTCGTCGGAACGAAGTTATGGAAAATCAATTAACAAACGGAGACGTAACAAATTGGTGTCAGAAAGTGGGATATATAAAAAAAAGAAGAAG
>NW_013786539.1:0-988 GCF_000517525.1 Limulus polyphemus
AAATGCTAGAGCATTCGCCAAAGTACAGGATAGTTCTAGAAAGTAGAGGGCGTAAGAATAGTCACGTGATCTCGATGACGCAACAACTGTCTACAAAGTCCTTTCACTTGCTTAGTGTCAGGTCCATCTGGAAGCAGTACAACCCAATTTGTTAGCATTGTGTTATTAAATTATCGTGATATTACTTACCCTAAAATCATAAATAATACTCAACGTTAAACTGGTATACAATTAAAAACATTTTATTTAAGCCTATTTTTGCGTCAGCGAGTCACATGACTACTGTGACTCAACGTTTCTAGAACTATCCTGTACTTTGGCGAATGCTCTAGTGTTTGCTAGATATAGGGTAGTTGGGTATATAAAAGAGGGGAAGGTAATGTGTGTAGACAGTGAGTAATTGAACTGCAGTCAGAGAGCACGAGAGACGTTACAGCGTTTGTTTAGCGCGATTGTTGAAGTTGAGTGTATCGGTAAAGTTATATTCGGAAAGAATAAACCAGTTTTATTAAGAAAGGACTTGTGTCGCTTAAGTTTCGTCGGAACGAAGTTACGGAAAATCAATTAACAAACGGAGACGTAACAAATTGGTGTCAGAAAGTGGGATAAAAAAATGGAAACGAGAAGCGGCAAATCAAACCTAGAGCATAGCAGACTTGATGGCTGCAATACAAGAGCAGCAAAAGAAACAAGAAGAACGAGAAAAGAAACAAGAAGAAAGAGAAATTAAACAAGAAGAGAGATTACAGCAGTTGTTAGAGGAAAAAGAAAAGAAACAAGAAGAGAGACAACAGCAGTTACAAGAAAACCTACAACAATGGCAAGTCGAACAGCAAAGTAAACAAGAGAGGCTACAGCAGTGGTTGGAGGAGAAAGAAAATAAACAAGAAGAGAGATTATAACAGTTGTTGGAAGAAAAAGAAAAGAAACAAGGAGAGAGATTACAGCAGTGGCAACTGGAACAAGAAAGGAAACAGGAAGAAAGTCT
>NW_013786540.1:0-832 GCF_000517525.1 Limulus polyphemus
GAGTATGGTGGTTATAAATTCATTAACTAGAGTAACACCTACGTGTTTATAGAGTAGTTGCACCAAGTAAGGCTAAAGATGAGTATGGTGGCTACAAATTCGGAACTAGAGTTACTCCTATGTGTTCAACCCCCATACTCATCTTTAGCTTTATTTGGTACAACAACTCCACTGTAACTCTAGTTAGCGAATTTGTGAACACCTAGGTGGAAATGTTGTACCAAATAACGCTAAATATGAGTATGGTGGTTAGAAATTCGGTAACTGGAGTTACTCCTATGTGTTCGTGGAGTTTTTGTACCAAATAACGCTAAAGATGAGTATGGGGGTTACACATTCGGTAACTATAGTTACACCTAGGTGTTTATGGAGTAGTTATACCAAGTAAGGCTAAAGATGAGTATGATGATTATAAATTCGGTAACTATAGTTACACCTAGAGGTTTATGGAGTAGTTGTACCAAGTAAGGCTAAAGATGAGTATGGTGGTTATAAATTCGGTAACTATTGTTACACCTAGGTATTTATGGAGTAGTTGTACCAAGTAAGGCTAAAGATGAGTATGGTTGTTATAAATTCTGTAACTAGAATTACACCTAGGTGTTCATGGAGTAGTTGTACCAAGGAAGGCTAAAAATGAGTATGGTGGTTATAAATTCGGTAACTATAGTAACACCTAGGTATTTATGGGGTAGTTGTACCAAGTAAGGCTAAAGATGAGTATGGTTGTTATAAATTCTGTAACTATAGTTACACCTATGTGTTCATGGAGTAGTTGTACCAAGTAAGACTAAAGATGAGTATGATGATTATAAATTCGGTAACTATAGTT
>NW_013786541.1:0-639 GCF_000517525.1 Limulus polyphemus
TTTTGACCTTTCAGCCATGCCTGGCTAACAATACAAAAGTTACAATGACGTGCACTCATGTTACCATATCCAATAACATAAAACTGACCTTTGGTCTGAACAAAGTAACTTGTCTTGGTTGTGTTTTAGTAGACTAGTAGTTTGTAAAATACAGTCACATTTTAATTATCGTACATAATATATGTATATATATTATTTCTATTTTGAAATAAGTTCTTAAACTTATTTTTCTTAAAACATAGAACAGTAAATAAAGAAGTAAAACAAACGATTATCTCTTCTAGTTATGACCTTTGTACTCGGTTGCTGTTTGACATAGGTTGCTAAACCTTTAAAAATTTTGCACATGGAGGATATGAAACAAAATATTTTTGTTAGGTTTTTATAGATACATTTGAATAACTAAGAAATCATAAATGACTACATCAATACCACAGAATTCCACTATAATTTATCAAGCTTAGTAACTAAGATGTATTTTAGTCTAAAAAATATGAATTTTCGAGCAGACTAAAGACATACCCTACCTCCTTGAAATATTGGTTCAAAAGAAAGAAATGGCGTCCAAGCACGTTAAAATGGCTGAGAAAGCCACTAGGGGGCATTCTGAGCTTCTGATTGGTTACTCATGTCATGTGT
>NW_013786542.1:0-638 GCF_000517525.1 Limulus polyphemus
TAACATTTTTTATTATTATGTTTGTTAACAAAAATAGAAACAAACAAAAAGAAAGGGAAAAACATTGATGTTAAACGAATATGCATCTTCATTCTTCCTGATTTTTGTTTATGAAATCTATGTCTTTTAGTCTCAAAACTACGTGTTATGGTCTTTCTTTTATGTATTGCGTTATGACGTTTTGTGAAAAATCTGTACGTGGTGGAGAAAAATGAATATACGTTTCGGATTCAGCGCACAGGAATTACTGAAGAAAATGTAAAAATATAAATACAATAAAACCATCGCGGGCCTGTGTAATCATCAAGATATTTCTACAAGTTCACTCATAATTCTTCAAAAAATCACCTTGGAAAATATTTAGAATTTAGATACTAACTGTTTTGAAACGTGATGAAATTGAAAGACAGTTTCGAGTATCATTAAATTGGATGTTCGTTAATTTTGTTTTGTTTTGAATTTCGCGCAAAGCTACACGAGGGCTATCTGCACTAGCCGTCCCTAATTTAGCAGTGTAAGACTAGAGGGAAGGCAGCTAGTCATCACCACCACCGCCAACTCTTGGGCTACTCTTTTACCAACGAATAGTGGGATTGACCGTCACATTATAACGCCCCCACGGCTGAAAGGGCGAGCAT
>NW_013786543.1:0-640 GCF_000517525.1 Limulus polyphemus
TAACACTGATTGTGGTTCTATATCCTGTTATGAACTATTGTACTACACCTGATATATAACAACGCAGTACACTGATTGAGGTCCTATATCATGTTATGAACTGTTGTACTACACCTGATATATAACAACACAGAACACTGATTGAGGTCCTATATCATGTTATGAACTGTTGTACTACACCTGATATATAACAACACAGAACACTGATTGTGGTTCTATATCATGTTATGAACTATTGTACAACACCTGATATATAAAAAAAAAGAACACTGATTGTGGTTCTATATCATGTTAGGAACTATTGTACTACACCTGATATATAACAACACATAACACTGATTGTGGTTCTATATCCTGTTATGAACTATTGTACTACATATAAATAAATAGCTTAATAAATTAGGTAACGTTAATAACTGATATTGTGTTTCAAACGATACTTTGTCGCATCTAAGGTTAAATAGCTTAATAAATTAAGTAACGTTAATAACTGATATAGTGTTTCAAGCGACACCTTGTCGCATCTAAAGTTAAATAGCTTAATAAATTAGGTAACGTTAATAACTGATATAGTGTTTCAAGCGACACCTTGTCGCATCTATGGTTAAATAGCTTAATAAACTAGGTTACGTTAATAACT
>NW_013786544.1:0-944 GCF_000517525.1 Limulus polyphemus
ACAGAATGTGTGTTACAACATGTCAGTTTTCCTCGTGACGTATAACAGACAGAATGTGTGTTACAACATGTCAGTTTCCTCGTTACGTACAACAGACAGAATGTGTGTTACGACATGTCAGTTTCCTCGTGATGTACAACAGACAGAATGTGTGTTACGACATGTCAGTTTTCCTTGTGACGTACAACAGACAGAATGTGTTACAGCATGTCAGTTTTCCTCATGACATACAAAAGACAGAATGTGTGTTACGACATGTCAGTTTTCCTCATGACAACAGACAGAATGTGTGTTACGACATGTCAGTTTTCCTCGTGATGTACAACAGACAGAATGTGTGTTACGACATTTCAGTTTTCCTCGTGATGTACAACAGACAGAATGTGTTATGACATGTCAGTTTCCTCGTGATGTACAACAGAATGTGTGTTACGACATGTCAGTATTCCTCGTGATGTACAACAGAATGTGTGTTACGACATGTCAGTATTCCTCGTGATGTACAACAGAATGTGTGTTACGACATGTCAGTATTCCTCGTGATGTACAACAGACAGAATGTGTGTGTTACGACATGTCAGTATTCCTCGTGATGTACAACAGACAGAATGTGTGTTACAGCATGTCAGTTTTCCTCATGACATACAACAGACTGTGTGTTACAAGACACCATGTCAGTTTTCCTCATGATGTACAACAGAATGTGTGTTACGACATGTCAGTTTTTCTCGTGACGTACAACTGACAGAATGTGTGTTACGACATGTCAGTTTTTCTCGTGACGTACAACTGACAGAATGTGTGTTACGACATGTCAGTTTTTCTCGTGACGTACAACTGACAGAATGTGTGTTACGACATGTCAGTTTTTCTCGTGACGTACAACTGACAGAATGTGTGTTACGACATGTCAGTTTTTCTCGTGACGTACAACTGACAGAATG
>NW_013786545.1:0-640 GCF_000517525.1 Limulus polyphemus
CTGAGGTAACGTTCGTACCAGGCTTGTGAAAGTAAATGAGGGAAAGGATAGGTTATAAGCAGCTTACTATTGTTGCTGGAAAATATATAATACTCATTGTTCCTAAACTCTGCTAATACTGAGCGAGCTACCCATTATCAGAACAACGTCTTCACTCCCAGATCACGTACAAAACGCATGTCACAGTTGACCATTCCATTATAAAATAAGTTACACAGGTACCCACAACTCATCACTTGCTCTGTTAGTTGTAAAAAAAAATGATTGTTCACTTTTACTAGGTCAGTTAAAACGATTGTTCACTTCTACTAGGTCAATTAAAATGATTGTCCACTTCTACTAGGTTAGTTAAAATGATTGTCCACTTCTACTAGGTTAGTTAAAATTATTGTCCACTTCTACTAGGTCAATTAAAATGATTCTTCAGTTCTACTAGGTTAGTTAAAATGATTGTCCACTTCTACTAGGTCAATTAAAATGATTGTCCACTTCTACTAGGTTAATTAAAATGATTGTCCACTTCTACTAGGTCAGTTAAAATGATTGTTAACTTCTACTAGGTCAGTTAAAATGATTGTCCACTTCTACTAGGTCAATTAAAATGATTCTTCAGTTCTACTAGGCTAGTTAAAATGATTGT
>NW_013786546.1:0-1612 GCF_000517525.1 Limulus polyphemus
GTCTCCAGCCATTATTAATCTCAAAGTGGGTTCCTCGTCATCGAATTTGAATCCTCTGTCATATTTCAGTTGATCAATTATTTTAATAATATTTTAAAATAAAAGTATCGGTAGCTATTTTAAATGGAATAAAATCATCCATGAATTATGAAACACTGAAGGAGTTGAAGGCTGTAAATCGTCAGTTTGATAAATAGTGTCGATTTTCAAGTTATTTTGAAGATGTTTGAGTTTTTGTTGACTCTCACATAAATAGCGGCAATAAGAACAACTGATAGGTTTCTTAGTTTTGTGACACGTGCATCATGAAACACGATAGTGGTTCATAATAGCGTTCACCCAGGAATTTCACAAAAAATTCTAATAGAACATACGGGCAAAAATATCTTAAAAAGCAGACTTGTTTTTACAACAACACTCAAGACCTCTTATCTCAATGGCTAAAGCTGATAAAATATTGATAACAGCAAAAAAGTTGATTTTCCAATTGTTAGACAAAATTCATCCATTTGTTCTTTATAATATTATTCATATTGTTTTTGTTTCACAAGTCTATAGAAAAAAAGGCTGAGAATAGTTCATACAAACCTACTAAAAAAACTCCTGCACAGGACATACGACTACTTTTACGATAATTTCTTCTGATAGAAAAAATAAAGACGCTTGAATCAATTTTAAAACTACCCAATGACATACTCAGGTTTGAGTAAAATATTCATAGGCGATTTTGTTTTTTTCTGTAGCGGCTTGTAAAACTATAATCAATATAATACGGTTAGAGACACTGTTATAAAGATACACAGTGTTTACTCTAATAAAACCAAGCATTTCCGACAAGTATAAAGGTGTTTAAATGGCTTCTAGATTTCTGCGGTGCTTGAATGGCTTCGAAGAACTTAGGTTGGTAGCAAAGAAGTACTTAGAAAATATTAAAGGATGGAAATCTCGACTTTCAAGAATCAACTGAAAATAGACCTACAACCTTCGCAGGAGTTTGTTTAGTAGCTGTGCATAGATTTTGGCACAGTATACTTAACCGTTTTTACTGTAGGCTTCGGTGCTTGAATGGCTTCAAAAAGAAATTTGGTCAGTAGTGATGAAAAACTGATAAAATCTCTCATTCTCTTTCAAGAATTTCCGCCATTGAAAAAACTCCGGTATTTAACTAATGCGCATTAATTGGAAAATAATTTGTGCAACTTATAGCGCATTAATAGGAAACTGCCATGTTGAGGATTCATCATTTCTCGAGTTCGCTGTTGTACTTTGTCTCTACATGGTTTACTGCGACTATTTCAGTGAGTTTTTTAACAGTAGACGATTTCCACAGTATATTTCTCTACTCTTGTGAGTAATGATTTATTCTACTGATTTTCGTACTTTGCTAAAATTGTGAGTGCATATTTTAGTTTTGTTTTATTATTATTATTCATATTTTTGTTTCACAAGTCTACAACAAAATAGGCTGGATATTTTGCACCAAAATCTAGACAGATATACTATATGAAACCTTCCGAATGTCTATGACCTCTTTGAAAGTTGATTATTTTTCATTGAAAGTTTATTTACGTGGCTATAAATATATAATATATACGACGTTAGTTGTAAGCGG
>NW_013786547.1:0-639 GCF_000517525.1 Limulus polyphemus
GTTAAATTTTGGCAACACAAGTCGTCATTAGGTTGTTTGAAAACGTGATCTGTTGCTCAAAGAGACCACGTGACCAACCAAAAGTTGTTCTTCCGTTCCTAGAATCGGTCTGAATATTAAAAATGTAAATTATACACTATAAACATAAATGGCGTTTTATAAACATTAAAGATGATATCTTCAAACTAAACAGTACCGTATGCGACACAGGGGTTAATTAAACAGCCAAATTAGAAATCCTTAAGTTATTGTTATTGTTTTCTTAGTGCAAAGTTACACAATGGGCTAATGTCCACCATAAGGAATTTAGTCCATATTGTTCTTGGTAAATCTATATACTCAACTCTGGCTTACTATGTTGTAAATCATTAAAGCTTAGACGTAAATATTTCTACTTCAATTCTGCCTACTAGAAGGAGGATAATCGGTCAACATCACCCGCTGCCTACATCAACTACTTTCAATTAAATAGCGGGATTGACTGTCACAATTATAACAATCCCACAGCTGAATCTACAGAACGTGGTCGGCGGGATATCTCGGCTCGAGCCTTGAACTTTTGGATCTGTAGCCGAACACACTGAATTTAAGTCACTAATTTTTCAGATCTGTAACAAATATGTAATTAAAAATACGAAC
>NW_013786548.1:0-639 GCF_000517525.1 Limulus polyphemus
ATCCAAATAAGAAAGTTTCCTATTGTATCTATTTCCTAATCCTCCTATGTTTATAGTGGATCCAAATAAGAAACTTTCCTATCATATCTATTTCCTAATCCTCCTATGTTTATAGTGGATCCAAATAAGAAAGTTTCCTATTGTATCTATTTCCTAATCCTCCTATATTTATAGTGGATCCAAATAAGAAAGTTTCTCATTAAATAGATCAACTAGTTCCACCTATTTACAGTGACCACACACAAAAACGTTTGTCTTTGTATGTGGCAGTTATATCCACCTATTTATAGTGGATCCAAATAAGAAAGTTTCTCATTAAATAGATCAACTAGTTCCACCTATTTACAGTGACCATACACAAAAACGTTTGTCTTTGTATGTGGCAGTTATATCCACCTATTTATACTGAACACACATAAGAACGTTTGTCATTATATGTGGCAGCTATGTTCACCATTTGATAGTGAACACACAAATGAACGCTTATTATTGTATGTGGAAATATATTCACTTCTTTATAATGGATACAGATAAGAACGTTTGTTATTGTTAAGTGACAACTATATTCACCTATTATAGTGGACACACATAAGAACGCTTGATATTGTATATAGCAACATATTCACCTATTTAGAGTGG
>NW_013786549.1:0-262 GCF_000517525.1 Limulus polyphemus
CCATATTTTGTTGACATTGATAAGGGTCCTTTTAGTCCGTTTTCCACTAGATTTTCTTTGACTTTGAAAACGTGTTTTTAGTTTTCTTCCACTCGATTTTGTCGACTTTCATAACTGTCTTTTTAGGCCTTTTTAGACTAGATATTTTCGACTGTGATAGAGGTATTTTTAGTCTTTGTTACACTATATTTTAATGATTTTCATAATGGTATTTTTAATCCTTCTTAAACTATATTTTGTCGACTGTTATAAAGGTCTTTAG
>NW_013786550.1:0-639 GCF_000517525.1 Limulus polyphemus
GCTCCTCATATGTCCTTGCTCTCCACAGTTCCAACAACTTTTCTGGGTAGCAGGTTTTCCTGCTGTGGCATCTTTCCTGTGTCAAAGTTGCCGGCATTGAGCTCTCTTGTGCCCAGGTTTGTTACAGTGCCAGCAAAGTCCCTCAAACCTCTCTGAAAGCTGCCCCTTTCTGGCCTGGAATCCTGATGACCGTACCAACCTTGGTACCTCTGTGCTGGACTTAACGTAGGATTCGAATTCAAGAGCTCTGGCCATTGCATCTTGCACAGTAGAGGGATGTGCTTGCTTTACTTGTATCTTCAGTTGTGGACTGTCCAAGGCGTCTACAAACTGATCCCTCAGCAATAGCTTGAGGACATTGGGTGGTGCAGTTGGGTAGGCTTAGTGAGCCATACTTTCCAAATCCTGTGTCAGCTCTTGCAGGCTCTCCCCTTTAGAACGGACTCTAGTCCTAAACCTAGCCCTGTAGACTTCAGACTGATTTTGAGTTCCATCCCTGAGTTCTAGAGCAACTACCAGTGCCCTATAGTTGTGCCTGTCGTCTGCTGTCAACTGTCCAAGTATTTCCAGTGGTTGTCCCTTCAAGCTCGTTGCCATGTACACTGCTTTCTGCTCCTCTGCCCATCCATTCATTTCTGC
>NW_013786551.1:0-639 GCF_000517525.1 Limulus polyphemus
GTGGCTTCTTCAGGTGGCACGTCTTCGGCAGCGTCATTTGTTCTGTTGTCCACTTCGTCCCAACTGAAATGTCCTGGACTATGATAATGCCAAAGCCTGTTGGCATGCACCACTTTTGGCTTACCTCGCCGACCACATTTTATCCAGAAAGTCAAGTCTGAGAGACGATCCACTATGTCATATGAGCCTTCCCATGGAGAAGACAACTTAGGAGACTTCCCTTTGGTCTTCCTGGAGTTATACAAGCACACCTTGTCTCCTGGTACAAAGCTGACTTCAGTAGATATCTTATCATAACATAGTTTCATGGAATCAGCAGACGTTTTCAAGTTTGAATGCACTTGATGGTGAATATTATCCATCCTTTCCGATAACACTTTCATGAACTCTAACACATTTTCAGGCAACTCTTCGTAAGATGGGTGTCCTGTTAACAGATCCACTGGCAACTGAAGTTCCCGACCAAACATCAACTTTACTGGAATATATCCAGTGGTTTCATGCTCTGCTGTCCTATAGGCCATCAACAGTGGAGGGAGTAAGACATCCCATTCATCTTTTCGGCTATACAAAACTTTGCCAATTCCTTTCCCAGTGTACAGTTGTACTTTTCTACCATCCCATCAGACTGTGAGTGAA
>NW_013786552.1:0-639 GCF_000517525.1 Limulus polyphemus
CCACAACCTTGTATAATGTCCTGTCACACCACAGAGCTTCTGTATGGCTTCTGGTACTCCTTTGTGATCTAGCATCTTGATACTCACAAGGGTTTGATGAGATGCAGAATCTATGACAAAGTTGTACTTTTGGCCATCCAGCTTTCCTGTCACGTAGACACTGTGTGTGCTTGCCATTTTACACTCAGCTGTTGAGGCTTTCACGATGGGGTTTGGTGGGCGACCATGAACATCAACCACTACTGGTTCTTCTAGGCTGACTTATTGGTAGTATTCTTCTTACACTGGCTCCTCATATGTCCTTGCTCTCCACAGTTCCAACAACCTTTCTGGGTAGCAGCCTTTCCTGCCGTGGCATCTTCCCTGTATTGAAGTTACTGGCATTGAGCTCTCTTGTGCCCAGGTTTGTTACAGCACCAGCAAAGTCTCTCAAACCTCTCTGAAAGCTGACCTTTTCTGGCCTTGAATCCTGATGACTGTACCAACCTTGGTACCTCTGTGCTGGACTTAACGTAGGATTCGAATTCAAGAGCTCTGGCCATTACATCCAGCATAGTAGAGGGGTGTGCTTGCTTTACTTGTATCTTCAGTTGTGGACTGTTCAAGGCGTCTACAAACTGATCCCTCAGCAACAGCTTG
>NW_013786553.1:0-703 GCF_000517525.1 Limulus polyphemus
TACTCCACGAATATCTAGGTGTAACTCTAGTTACCTAATTTATAACCACCATACTCATCTTTAGCCTTACTTGGTACAATTACTCCATGAACACCTTGGTGATACTCTAGTTACCGAATTTATAATCACCATACTCATTTTTAGCCTTTCTTGGTACAACAACTCCACGAATACCTAGGTGTAACTCTAGTTACCTAATTTATAATCACCATATTCATCGTTAGCTTTATTTGGTACAACAACTCTACGAACACTTAGGTGTAACTCTGGTTACCGAATGTATAACCACCATACTCATCTTTAGCCTTACTTGGTACAACTACTCCATGAACACTTAGGTTTAACTCTGGTTACCGAATTTATAATCCCATACTCATCTTTAGCGTTATTTGGTACAACAACTCCAGGAACACCTAGGTTTAACTCTGGTTACCGAATTTATAATCCCATACTCATCTTTAGCGTTATTTGGTACAACAACTCCAGGAACACCTAGGTGTAACTCTAGTTACTTAATTTGTAACCACCATACTCATCTGTAGCGTTATTTGGTACAACAACTCCACGAATACCTAGGTGTAACTCTAGTTACCGAATTTATAACCACCATATTCATCTTTAGCCTTACATGGTACAACTACTCCATGAACACTTAGGTTTAACTCTGGTTACCGAATTTATAACCCCCATACTCATCTTTAGT
>NW_013786554.1:0-798 GCF_000517525.1 Limulus polyphemus
ATACATTATACTTTCATGTATATGAACCACAGTAGAAGTATGTTGTTCAGTAGCAAGTACTGTGTGTAATAATTAAGAGATACACTAGACTTTGGTGTATATGAACCACAGTAGAAGTATGTTGTTCAGTAGCAAGTACTGTGTGTAATAATGAAGATATCAACTATACTTTTGTGTATATGAACCACAGTAGAAGTATATTGTTCATTAGCAAGTACTGTGTGTAATAATGAAGAGATACACTATACTTCGGTGTATATGAACCACAGTTGAAGTATGTTATTCAGTAGCAAGTACTGTGTGTAATAATGAAGAGACACACTATACTTTAGTGTATATGAACCATATCAGAGGTATGTTGTTCAGTAGCAAGTACTGTGTGTAATAATGAAGATATCAACTATACTTTGGTGTATATGAACAACAGTAGAAGTATGTTGTTCATTAGCAAGTACTTTGTGTAATAATGAAGAGATACACTATACTTCGGTGTATATGAACCACATTAGAGGTATGTTATTCAGTAGCAAGTACTGTGTGTAATAATGAAAAGATACACTATACTTTGGAGTATATGAAACACAGTAGAGGTATGTTATTCAGTAGCATGTCCTGTGTGTAATAATGAAGAGATATATAAGAACAACATACTTCTACTGTGGTTCATATACATGAAAGTAAGTAGCAAGTACTGTGTGTAATAATGAAGAGACTACACTATACTTTGGTTTATATAAACCACAGTATAAGTGTGTTGTTCAGTAGCAAGTACTGTGTGTAATAATAAAAAGATACACT
>NW_013786555.1:0-639 GCF_000517525.1 Limulus polyphemus
CCTTCTCTATATTCAATATTATAATTATACTGGTCTATTTTTCTGATCCAGCGTGCTAGTTGTCCCTTTGGGTTCTTTAATGATCTTAACCAGCGTAATGCAGCATGGTCTGTCCTAATGGTAAACCTTGCACCATTGAGGTAAGGGTGGAAATATGTCAGACTCTTTACTAGAGCAAGGAGTTCCCTCCATGTTACACAGCAGTTCCTCTCTGGTCTACTCAAAACCCTACTGAAGTAGGCCACCACATGTTCGTTTTCGCCCACTTTCTGAGACAATACTCCTCCAATTCCGACATTACTAGCATCAGAATCCAGTATGTACGACAGTGAGGGATCTGAAAGCTTTAAAAGTGGAGTGGAGACCAATTTTTCCTTCAACGTCTTGAAAGAATTCTGGCAAGAAACTGTCCATTCAAACTTCTGGCCTTTTTTTACTCAAATCATGTAGTGGAGCAGCTATAGTTGCAAAGTCCTTCACAAACTTCGGGTAATAAGTACAGAGTCCCAAGAAACTTCTTAACTCTCCCACATTGTCTGGTGTTGGCCAGTCACTCACTGCTTTCACCTTATCAGGATCAGTTTGCACACCATTCTCACTTACAATGTGGCCTAAGTAAAGCACTCTTTCTAGAACAAA
>NW_013786556.1:0-808 GCF_000517525.1 Limulus polyphemus
ATGTGAAGTCAGCACATCAAACGAGGTTGACTGGTGAACATTTAAAAGCAATTCTCTTAGTTGGATGCAGCAATTCCAAAGCAAACATTGATGATAGCTCAAAAGCTAAACACCAGTTTCACAAATCTCACAAACCTTTTTTGCTGTGAGATTCGGATATGTGCGCACTGGGTGTGATATAACTATCTTATTGCTAACGTCACCTTCTTTGACAACTTTTTGGAAAATAAACATGTTTTTTGTCTTTATTTTTTGTTATTCACTGTATTGTATTGAACAAAATGGTTATGCGGCCCGCGTTCGTCATTCTCTCAGTTATCTAGCCCGCTGTGAAAAAAGTTTGGTGACCCCTGGTTTAGAGGATGGAACAGCCGAGTATTTTTTTCTATTGAGAGATGACTTAACTTCCAAGTATTTTTTCTCCATCTATTGAGAGAGAACTGAACTTCCAAGTTTTTTCTTTATTATTTTTTCTCCATCTATTGAGAGATAACTAAACTTCCAAGTGTTTTCTCTTAATTTGTTTCTCCATCTATTGAGAGATAACTGAACTTTCAAGTATTTTTCCTTATTATTTTTTTTCTCCATCTATTGAGAGATAACTGAACTTCCAAGTATTTGTTCTCCATCTACTTGATATTAAGTTATCCTTCCAAGTATTTTTTCTCCATCTACTGAGAGATAACTGAACTTCCAAGTATTTTTCCTTATTATTTCTTTCTCCATCTATTGAGAGATAACTGAACTTCCAAGTATTTTTTCTTAATTTCTTTCTCCATCTATTGAGAGATAACTGAACTTCCGAGTA
>NW_013786557.1:0-639 GCF_000517525.1 Limulus polyphemus
TGAGCTTTAATTAGAATAATTTATTGAGGGAAATTCCAACCTTGAACCCCCACTAACAAGAAAACTCTTAAAGGACTATTTATCATATTAGTTTACAAACTACTTCAGACCCAGAACTTCCTATGGTCGAGAGTGTTTAGTTAGGCATCGAAGAATTATTTAAAGGGATATTTAGAACTGTAAATCTAAAATGTATTATTTGTTATAATTTTAAACAATCAGAAAAACAACAGCATTCAATCATCTAACTTGAGCTTTAATTAGAACACGTTAATGGGGGGCAGCACTCATTAAGCCCCCACTAACTGCCTTTTGATCACATTACTCTACTGCTTGATACGCAGCTCTTACTATGATTGATAGTATTTAGTTAGGCACCGAAGTTAAGCCTTAACTATAAATAGAGTCTTTCATTGAAATGGTTCCCTAAATTTCCCGCAAGCGTACAATATATTAGTGTATTTTTTTGATCTAATTACAATAGAATCTGGGGCATCGCACTTGGAAAGATCCACCCTGTGTTGTAAGACTATTAATTTGGGCCATGATTTCAAGAAAAGGTTTTTGGGGACCACAAACCCGATGATAACATGTAGCCAAATTTGTGATTAGATTACCCTACTAAACAGTGGGGTCGCG
>NW_013786558.1:0-639 GCF_000517525.1 Limulus polyphemus
GTACTATATATTACTTAAATTATAAATATACCAATTCATGTGAATATGACTGAAAAATTTCATTTTTTCTGAAAATGTGGTGTCTATTTACTTGTGACCACGCTGTGTATATTATGGCCCAAACGTAAATTACGAAGAAGACTACTAAAGCAGCCGGAAACAACGAAACAATTAAATGTTATGTCTCTTTTTCTTACTAAAATCTTCATGTAGTTATTTTTGAACCACGCCATCGTACCATTTTCCCTTTTGTTTACATTAGTTACAAAGAAATATCACGTTTGCACGACAAAAATGGCCCACAATGCACTGAAATTGCATGCTACAGATTTTTAAAGATATATTATGGGTGTTTTAAAGACTTAATCTTCGATGTAAGTAATCTATTTTAACGTGGGTTTATACCCAAAGATATATATTATAGATGTTTTAAAGACTTAATCTTCGATGTAAGTAATTTATTTTAACGTGGGTTTATACCCTTATATATATATTATAGATGTTTTAAAGACTTAATCTTCGATGTAGGTAATATATTTTAACGTGGGTTTATACCCTCAGATATATATTATGGATGTTTTAAAAACTTAATCTTCGATGTAGGTAATATATTTTAACGTGGGTTTATACCCTCAGATA
>NW_013786559.1:0-1731 GCF_000517525.1 Limulus polyphemus
TGGTTATAAATTCTGTAACTAGAGTTGCACCTAGGTGTTCATGGAGTAGTTGTACCAAGTAAGGCTAAAGACGAGTATGGTGGTTATAAATTCGGTAACTAGAGTTACACCTACGTTTTCGTGGAGTAGTTGTACCAAGAAAGGCTAAAGATGAGTATGGTGTTTATAAATTCGGTAACTACAGTTACACCTCGGTGTTTATGGCGTAGTTGTACCAAGTAAGGCTAAAAATGAGTATGGTGGATATATATTCGGTGACTATAGTTACACCTAGGTTTTTATGGAGTATTTGTACCAATTAAGGCTGAAGATGAGTATTTCACGAACACCTAGGTGTAACTCTATTTACCGAATTTGTAACCACCATAGTCATCTTTAGCGTTATTTGGTACAACAACTCCACGAACACTTAGGTGTAACTCTAGTTACAGAATTTATAACCACCCGCCATAAACACCGAGGTGTAACTATAGTTACCGAATTTAAACAACCATATTCATATTTAGCCTTACTTGGTACAACTACTCCATGAACTCTTAGGTGCAACTCTAGTTACAGAATTTATAACCACCATATTCATCTTTAGCCTTACTTGGTACAACTACTCCATGAACACTTAAGTGTAAATCTTGTTACAGAATTTATAACCACCATATTCATCTTTAGCCATACTTGTTACAACGACTCCATGAACAACTAAATGTAACTCTAGTTACCGAATTTATAACCACCATACTCATCTTTAGCGTTATTTAGTACAACAACTCCACGAATACCTAGGTGTAACTCTAGTTAAAGAATTTATAAGCACCATACTTATCTTTAGCCTTATTTGGCACAAGTACTCTTTGAACACCTAGGTGTAACTCTAGTTACTGAATGTGTAACCCCATAATCATCTTTAGCATTATTTGGTACAACAACTCCATGAACATATAGGTATAACTATAGTTACCGAATTTATAACCACCATACTCATCTTTTGCGTTATTTGGTACAACAACTCCACGAACACCTAGGTGTAACTCTAGTTACCGAATTTATAACCTCCACACTCATCTTTAGCGTTATTTGGTACAACAACTAGTTGTACCAAGTAAGGCTAAAAATGAGTATGGTGGATATATATTCGGTGACTATAGTTACACCTAGGTTTTTATGGAGTATTTGTACCAAGTAAGGCTGAAGATGAGTATGGTGGTTTTAAATTCGGTAACTAGAGTTACACCTAAGTGTTCGTGGAGTTGTTGTACCAAATAACGCTAAAGATGACTATGGTGGTTACAAATTCGGTAACTACAGTTACACCTAGGTGTTCGTGGAGTTTTTGTACCAAATAACGCTAAAGATGAGTGTGGTGGTTACAAATTCGGTAACTAGAGTTACACCTAGGTGTTCGTGGAGTTGTTGTACCAAGTAAGGCTAAAGATGAGTATGGTGGTTATAAATTCGGTAATTACAGTTACACCTAGGTGTTCATGGAATAGTTGTACCAAGTAAGGCTAAAGATGAGTATGGTGGTTATAAATTCGGTAATTAGGGTTACACCTAGGTGTTCATGGAGTAGTTGTACCAAGTAAGGCTAAAGATGAGTATGGTGGCTATAAATTCGGAAACTAGAGTTACACCTACGTGTTCGTGGAGTTGTTGTACCAAATAACGCTAAACATGAGTATGGAGTTACACATTCCGTAACTAAAGTTACACCTAGGTGTTCATGGAGTAGTTGTA
>NW_013786560.1:0-755 GCF_000517525.1 Limulus polyphemus
GCAAAATGGTTTCCATTGTAGCAAAAATAGGAGAAATATATAACAATATACAGACCCAGACGACAACTGATACAAAAAGTCTACCCCATAGGATAAGGACAATACAAAAGATTAAACTTCTTGATGGCACAATTAAAAACAAGACAACGTCAAAGATAATGTGAAGCAAACGGTGACGACTTTTCTTAAAAATAAACTAAGATACTCCTCTGTTAATAAGGGGAATAACGTGCTAAATGACGTTGTGAAAAGCCAGCATCTACCACCAAGTACCAGTGTTAGAAAAAAGCAAGTACTTCGAGTTAATGGTATAAAAAAGACGAAAGATGGTTATGCTGCCAGAGAAACGACAGGTGTAATGCTGAAACAAAGAAACAAGGTGGAGATGTATTTTCAATAAAAATTAAAGTCGTTGTAGGTGCTAACGACAGAGAACTAAATAATGATGCAACATATAGTAAAAAATTACCAAAAACACGTACAGAAAATACATTCGTGCCATTACATAGAAAGGGACAAATCAATTTCGACAAGCATGGCAAAAGTGGTTTTGCTGAAGTACATAAACATGATGGGGTGAAAGGTCAGCATTTGACATATAAAACTGCTAATAGATATGATCATTTACTTGATGCAAGAAAAACAACTTATCGTCATGATAAAAACACATATACGAATGCAGGTATTTCTTCAATAGCAACTGAATATGCATCAGGTGGATACAGTGTAAACGAAATGAATGACGGTGCTGCAAG
>NW_013786561.1:0-1374 GCF_000517525.1 Limulus polyphemus
ATTTTCAGGGTTCTTGATAGGTCTTCACGATTACTGAAACAGTCACCTGGCCCTTTTATTCATTATTTTTGCAGATACAACCTAAAATCCTATTTGCTATACCACTAGCAACTGCACACTGCATAGTTGGCTTTAGAGACTGATTGCCTATTACACCAAGATCCCTTTCCTTCATAACACTTTTAAGGCTATTCCCGTCCAAATTATACTTATAATTCAAATTATGATAACCCACATGCATTATCTTGCATTAATTATAATTAAAACCATTTATTTGACCAGCTCACTAAATGATCTAAATCCTTTTGTAAATCAGCAGTATCCTCTTCATAGCCCCCAACACCCAAGACCTTAATATGTTATCATTGCATAGATTGAAATTGGCATTATCTTACAAAATTATGCAAAATAACCCACCTAATGATAGAACACATTACAACAGTGGTGGTAGTTACGAGATTATTTTGATGAAAATATAATAGACCTTTAAGTAAACTTAAACATTGAAGACGACAACACGACGTAAGACAGGAAATTTATTGAGAATAGGGAACTTAATCTCATAGGTTGAAGTACGTTCAGGAGTTTGTCGATGAAATTATAACCTCTTTATACGTGGTCTGTATGGTTAGGCCACATTTGGAAAAAAAAATTAAAATGTTGCTTGCAATAACACATTTGCTTAACAGTTTAGGACTAATAGTTTCTTACATGATTAGACATCCGTAAGAACATAAAACACGTTATGTCTGGTCCAAAACCGTGGAACGATATTAAACTTAACATAACATAATGTTTTAGGACAACATGGAACCTCTTGTTCGATCTCGGCTCCACACTCTAAACTAAATTAACTTAAAAAACACTTAAAGCCAGCCCTTATCATTCACATACTTATCAAGCTTATTCTTAAACTCATTTAAACTTACTGTCTCTACAACATCTAAAGGCAACTCATTCCCTGTTAGAAAAATATAACTGTCTTAGATAACTGACTTGCCAAAATTTATATTTGTGTCCCCTCGTCACACTGTTCTCACTATTAAATATGAAAAAAATATGATACATCAACACTATCAATTCCCTTCACAATCTTAAACACCTCAATCAGATCCCCTTAAATTTTCTTTTGTTTTCAAGAGAAAACAATTTGAGAGATTTTAGCCTCTCCTCGTATGACAACCCCACCATCCCAAGCACCATTCTAGTAATCCTTCTCTGAACCATTTCCAACAATTCAATGTCTTTCCTAAGGTAAGGAGTCCAAGTCTGAACACAACATTAATAAGAAACTATTAGTCCTAAACTGTTAAGCAAATGTGTTATTGCAAGCTACATTTTCATTTTTTTTTTAATTTTGATGTTTCCTGGATG
>NW_013786562.1:0-1431 GCF_000517525.1 Limulus polyphemus
TAATTCATAATGTCCAACTCTCAAATGAAAGTATTATAAAACTGTCATTAACACAAAGAATACACAGTTGGATCATTTTTGTGTACCTAACGGTGGAACTCTTTGTTCATAGCTGTTGATGGTTTCTTCAAGTAGAAGTAACTGATCCAACACCTGTATAACACAGCAACAATCGGTAGAAGTAACTAGTCCAACAATTGGATGACACGGGAACAATCGGTAGAGAAGTAACTGATCCATCAACTCTGTGAAACGGGAACAATTGGTAGAAGTAACTGATCCAACACCTGGATGACACGGGAACAATCAGTTGAAAATTAACTGATCCAACAACTGGACGACACGGGAACAATCGGTAGAGAAGTAACTGATCCAACACCTGAATGGCACGAGAACAATCAGTAGAAATAACTAGTCCAACAATTGGATGACACAGGAACAATCGGTAGAGAAGTAACTGATCCATCAACTCAATGAAACGGGAACAATCGGTAGAGAATTAACTGATCCAACAACTGGACAACACTGCAACAATCGGTAGAAGTAACTGATCCAACACCTATATAACACAGCAACAATCTATATCAAAGAAAAATATCACATTCTGGTGTGAAAAGAATTTCAACTGTATAATACACAAAACAA
This sequence comes from Limulus polyphemus, assembly GCF_000517525.1. Lineage (NCBI taxonomy): Eukaryota > Metazoa > Arthropoda > Merostomata > Xiphosura > Limulidae > Limulus > Limulus polyphemus. The sequence goes on from NW_013786562.1 coordinate 646, forward strand.
ACTTGGCTTTCTTGTAGTTCAAATAGTTGAAGTGTTTCTACTTTCTTGTGTTTTTAATAACTTTGTTTTTCTAATGTCTGATATTAGATAGGTTACTTCTGAATTTTGAAAAGCTTTAATGTTTTATTTTTTACTATGAAGTTTATAGATGCTATTAAAAAACCTGTACACAGAAACTAGTTTCAACATATTCCTGTGTACACTTGAAGAAAAATTAGTCAATATAACTTAACTAAGAATTCTATTGTTGCTGATTGAAAAGATAATAAAATGTATAAACTATAACAATAAAACCAAGTATTTAAACTTATTTTTAAAAACATTTTATCAAGATACACAGTAGTCTGATATGTAGTGAAAACAACCAGCATGACAAACTGATAGTAATAGAGCTATAGTTATTTAAAACACTATAATAATAAAACTACACCAGCATTGTAACAGATATCACATATCTGGTAGTAATAGAGCTATAGTTATTTGACACTATAATAACAAGACTACATCAGTAGTGTAACAGAGCTATAGTTATTTGCCACAGTAATAAACAAGACTCCATCAGCATTGTAACAGTAGTCACATCAAGAATATATTAACTATCTGGTATTAATAAAGCTATAGTTATTTGACACAATAATGACAAGACAACATCAGCAGTGTAACAGATGTTACATCAAGAATATATCAAATATCTGATAGTAATAGAGCTATAGTTATTTGACACAATAATAACAAAACAACACCAGCAGTGTAACAGATGTCACATGAAGAATATATCAAATAACC
>NW_013786563.1:0-639 GCF_000517525.1 Limulus polyphemus
GTCGTGGAGAAGAACACCTTTCTGATTGACGAGTGAAGGTGTTTCTGATGAAGGGCTTGATTTAAACTTTTCAGTTGTTGGCTATAAATCTCTGCATTGACAGTTTGAAATGAATCACTCTTTTGCTGTCCTACCAAATGCAAAGCATCACTCTCTGTGGATGAAATCCAGGTTTTGGGGTTGGAAGTGGTTTTTGTTTAGGACTTAGCCATTGTTTTTGGCATTTGATATTCTTCTAGAGAATCCACTTTTCATCACCAGTGACAATTCTGTCCAAAAATGGTTCAAGTGCCAGAATAGTCGAAGCAATGTTCACATGTTGGAAACGATGATCATCGGAGAGTTTGTGAGGAACCCAAACACCTTCTTTATGGAGTTTTCCCAAATTCCTTAGATGTTTACATATTGTTTCATGAGAGACGTGCAATTTCAGGGTCATTTCACGAGCGTGTTGTCTTGGGTTAGACTCAACAAGCATCTTTTAACAAATTTTTTATTATACATTTATTTTAATATCAACATTTGTTTAGATTAAATTTATATTTAGAAACATTCATAGCTTATACTGTTAAATATGTACTGCAAAACTCCCACCTATTCTCCAAAATTGTAGAAGATTCTTGAGTAAGAATCAACAAT
>NW_013786564.1:0-639 GCF_000517525.1 Limulus polyphemus
TCGATGACGCAACACTGCCCCCTCCTTAATATTGTTCGTCCCGAACAATAACCACATATAATAAACCAATAACAATTAACAATAACTTAATTAACTGTACAGAATTACAAACACAAAATTACAATTCGACAAAGTCTCTTAATTTTACGGGACGTATCTTCTTCCGTACTGGTCTCCGTCTCATTGGCTTCTGCTTCATGTGGGGTTCATCCGCTTCATCAGTAAATGTCCCATCATCGGTAACAGTCACATCAGTGTTAGTAACATCACCAAGAGCTTCACCATTTCCCTTCTCCAAACTGAGTAGAGTTTCTTCTTCGAAGTTGGCTTCGTCAGGTGGCACGTCTTCGGCAGCGTCATTTGTTTTGTTTTCCACTTCATCCCAACTGAAATGTCCTGGACCGTGATAATGCCAAAGCCTGTTGGCATTCACCACTTTTGGCTTACCTCGCCGACCACATTTTATCCGGAAAGTCACGTCTGAGAGACGATCCACTATGTCGTATGGGCCTTCCCATGGAGAAGACAACTTAGGAGACTTCCCTTTGGTCTTCCTGGGATTATACAACCATACCTTGTCTCCTGGTACAAAGCTGACTTTAGTAGATCTCTTATCATAAGTTAACTTCATCGAATCAG
>NW_013786565.1:0-639 GCF_000517525.1 Limulus polyphemus
CATTTTCAAATTCACACATTTCATTTTCTAATATCTAATAACACCTATTATTTTACCAAGCTTAAGAAAGCCCCTGATCCTATCTAATGCTATTATATTGTATGTTGTAGAGTAGAAACTACTACATTCTATCTTTCATTTTCCCTGTAAATCTAAATGATATCATATTGTATATTTTATTGCAAGAACTAGAAACTTTTGTCTTTCCTGTAAATATCTAAATTTCATTTTTACACAAACTGTAAGGTGGAAAACATGTTTAATGTTATAGCCAAAGTTCTTCGTAACAACAGTTCATCATTTCTAAACCTGATGCAGGTTTTTTGTTCATGCTAAACATTTCCTTCACTAAATGTCTACACATACTCAAATAACCAGACATATCATGTATTGCTCGCTTCCTATTATACGATATTATGTTACCACCACGCGATTTCCGATCTCGAATTTTGTTCTAACAAAGTTCTGTGAAGCAAAGTGAGGTAAACCTTACACAAATTATCTTAACAAAACTATCGTCAGGCCTTCTATTGACGTGTACATTAGCGTTGGATGTTTTTGATGGACCAGTTGAGGTCCTAAATGTGCCGCTATATGAGATTGTCCACTTCCATGGGGAATATTAAAGGCTGTATTATT
>NW_013786566.1:0-641 GCF_000517525.1 Limulus polyphemus
TAATAAACCTGTAAATAAACAAATTCGAATTGGATGGAGAGGACACGTTTTTACTGAAGTCCAGGGGTCGCTACAAGCTATTGGGGTTTAATGAAGTTACAATTCAAAAATATGTCGTCACTGTTTATTTAGTTTATGTATGTTAGTATCTGAGTATATAAATATAATCCTATACTACTATATTTATAAAGTTTGGGTATGTTAGTGTCCGTGTTTGTGTATGAAAATATTATCCTATACGCCAGTTTTTAAGTATGATGTGAGATAGTAAATTCTACTATTATTTTGTTATGGTTTAGTTTACTGTTCATTTATTATTCCTTCTATCGTTTAATTCAAATATGAAGTTTTAGTTATATCAAAGTGCTAACTCAACTTCTAGCTAAAACACGTTGAATTTCACGAGCTTCCCCTGGCGATGACATACAGATGTTAATGTTGTGAAAGATTATGTAAATTTGTTGGTCAGGCAGATGTAGCTGCGTGATCTAACGGCGAAATAAAAACCCTGCCTTAAGTTTAAACGAGTTAGTTCACGAGATATAGTTAAAACTTATTATTGCTGATCGTTACTCGATATTGTTATTAATCTTGAAGTTATATAAATTCACAATATTACGTTTTTTTTTAGGTTTTCTCTT
>NW_013786567.1:0-2071 GCF_000517525.1 Limulus polyphemus
GTGTCGCTAAAGATTCATCGGAAAGAATTTTTACGGAAAATTAACTAACGACCAGAGGCGTAACAATACCATACTTTTCACAAGAAGGTTCACTGGTTTATTGCAACAATATTACTGTATTAATACCAATGCTTGGAGCTGCAGTCTGTGAACCAAGTGAGTTGCGATTGTTCATTGATTCCTCCAAAAGAAGTCTAAAAGGTTTCTACTTCACAATGGTAACATATGTGCATCTGTTTCTATTGCTCATTCGGTTCACTTGAAGAAAACACACGAAAATCTCGGCAATTTCAAGCTTTTCCAGAAACAAAACTTAAAGAAGGGATATTAGTTGGGTATTCAGATTAGGAAATTGACTTCGGATGAACAGTTCAAAACGACAATGAGGAAAGTTGAAAAAGAAACGTGGATAGCCTTTAAAGATGTTATTGAGTAATATTTAGGAAATAACAAGGACCTAAATTACGAAAATATGTCAATAACATGCTCGATAAATTCAAAGAGTTGGGTTGTATTATGAGCTCGAAAGTTCATTACTTACACTCACATATTGACAATTTCCCTGAAAATCTCAGTGCCTTAAGCGAAGGACAAGGGGAAAGGTTTCGTCAAGACATCAGGGAAATACGGGGGATGTGCACAAAATTAAAACAAAGAAACTTGTGTATTGGATCTGGAGCATCTCGTTTCAATGACCAGCAGTAATCAGCAACCATGCTGATGTTCCACCTTCCCTGATAGCTGACGTCCCTATACTCTTTCACTGCTAAATTAGGAACAGCTAGTGTAGATAGCCCTCTTGTAGCTTTAGTAATCCAAATGTTGATGGTGGTTGATAATGACTTATTTGTTGGTAAAAGTTGTGGGTTCGAATCCCCATCCCTCCAAACATTCCTTTCAGCCGTGGGGGCGTGATATAGTGTTGGTCAATCTCACCTCGCAGATTGTAAGTCGAGCACCCTAACCACTTGGCCTCGCGATATATAAGACCACAATAAGTAGTTTTGAAACTAAAAGACGTAAATTTCACACAAAAAATCAAGATGAATGAGGATGAACATTTGTTTGACATCAGTGTTGGTATTTGTGTTAACAAACATAATAATATGATCTAAGTAATTGTTTTTTTTCTTCTTCCAAATTTGAAAAAAACATCCTTACGTGGTAGAAAAAAATTAATATTATTTTTAAAATCTACCTTTTTAACTTCTTATAGTGACAACAAAAGATGCAGTCAAAAGTCAGTAATAGCTCAAAAACCAAATATCCACATATACATGTTAAATGAGTGGCAAGAAGCAGTTTATGAAAACCAGCATCACTTTAGGAAAATAATTGTGTTTACTAGATTTCCCCGAGAGTAGCAGTATATTGTGTACACAATAAGTCAACAAATGGAAATGAATATTTAATGTTTTGTTAAAGAATTATTCCACCAAAAAAATGAAACTGTATTAAGAAATATTTTCTATTTTGTTGAAGATTTGTAACATCTACGAAGTGCAAGGACAAAAATAATTTTTCCCATTTTGCTTATAAAGTGTACCATGATTGTATATAATTCAGTTTTTTGTGAGAGGTCTGCTAGCTCCATGAAAGGATGCTGTGTGAAAAATAAAAAACATTTGTTTAACAAAAGTGCTTATTTTACATCATACCCATTTTCTTAAATTAGTTTCTTTACATTACAAGTTTAATATTTTTTTACATAAATATTAGATATTTGAGATTGTCAAGCTATGTACTGCTATAATGACGCTGTATTTCCATAAATCTTTGTAATAGCAAATGTTTTTTACTTAAAGAAAAAATACAAGTATTCCATGCAAGTAGAGTATTAATAACTATGTTATATGTATAAATTTAATAGGATACAATTTGTTTTTTGCTAGTAAGAGTTACCTGTTTCATGGTATACACTGTAAACTTTAATGTTTCAATATTGCCAAGGAAAAATGCTAATACTAAACTACTCCTTAGATGAACCATACAAAATATTGTAAACATTAAGTGGTTTTTTTAATCAATGGTAAAGCATTAAAATTTAAAGTATCTGAACATAAGCTCCAAC
>NW_013786568.1:0-638 GCF_000517525.1 Limulus polyphemus
ATGCGAAACCCGCGACCCGCAGATTGCGAGTCGAGCGTCCTAACCACCTGGCCATGCCGGGCCGACTGATAATAAGTATATCTAATTAAACATACGTTTCTAGTTATATAGATAATAATACATTGTTTCATCAGCTGGGTACCATCGTTGTTAACGATATTTTCGGCCGTAATCCCAATAATATCTGGGGAGGTTCGGCTAGCTTAAGAGATGTAAGCTAGTTCGAAATAAATATAATTAGCTAACATTGCAAAATAATATTTATAATCAAATTATAGTAATAAACTAAAATATAAATGATGATATGCGATATACTTAATAGCATAATCAATAATTTAATTAAAGTAGCAGTAAATAAATAAACTTTCCCTAGGGAACACAAAAACATAACTGTCTGCTTGAAGTATGGTCGTAGAAAAGCGTAGTATAACCTGTACATTTGATGTGCGATATACTTAATAGCATAATCAATATTTTTGATTAAAGTAGCAGTAAATAATATAATATACCTTACCTATGGAACACAGAAACATAACTGTTTGCTTGAAGTATGGTCGTAGAAAAGCGTGGTATAACTTGTATATTTTCTCTGTTTCTCTCTATGCATATTTTGACCAAACAAAACTCATTAGTGTGGT
>NW_013786569.1:0-638 GCF_000517525.1 Limulus polyphemus
TGGTCTTTCATTTATGTATTGCGTTATGACGTTTGTGAAACTTCTGTACGCGATGGGGAAATATGGATATCATTTTCGGATTCAGTGTACAGGAATTACTGTAGAGCATGTAAAAAATTTAAGACAATAAAACCATTGCAAGGCATGTGTAATTCATGCAACACACGTAACATGTTTCTGCTTGGCAAAATTGTTATGCAAACATAATTCGCGTTAGAAGTTCATAACAGTGAGTAATAATCCATTTGAATCTGCTCCATTGTCCCATTTATATTTGTCCCGTCGTAATGAAGGTTCGTTTGTTTGTTTCAGAATTTCGCACAAAGCCATTCAGGTATTTAATCTGATAGCCAACTATAGTTAACACCACCCTACAGTCCATTTGTAGGCTTCTCTTCTCTGACCGAAAAGTAAGATTTGACTGCTACTCCTATAGCGCCTATGAAAGGATTGAGTTTTCGCGACAGCCATGAATCCTCATATTTATAGTCTGGACACGGCAAAATAAGGCCACGCTCAACTCTCAGTATGTAGGTTTGTTTGTTGTTGTTTTTCAATTTCGCACAAAGCTACACGAGGGCTGTCTGCCCTAGCCGTCCATAATTTAGCAGTGTAAAACTATAGGAAAGGCAGCTAGT
>NW_013786570.1:0-912 GCF_000517525.1 Limulus polyphemus
GGCAGCTCGAACAGCAAAATAAACAAGAGAGATTACACCAGTTGTTGGAGGAAAAAGAAAAGAAGCAAGAAGAACGAGAAAAGAAACAAGAAAAGAGACTACAGCAGTGGTTGGAGAAAAAAGAAAATGAACACGAAGAGAGACTACAGCAGTGGTTGCACAACTTCCCGTAACTTTCTTGGTATAACCGAGTGCCTGGTCGTCACTTACCCATCTGCAGTTTCCCATTCCTGAACAAGAATACCATCTTCAAGCTTCAACTGGTCCAATTGTGGCCAATAGTTCTTTGTCACAGGGCTTAAGTTAGACACCTTCTCCCAAGCCGGGCACAAAACACTTGCTTTTAGAAAATCAATTATTGGCTTCAAATCTTGGTTTTTCTCCTGTTCTGCTTTGATATCTATATTTAGTTCCACTTCACCATCATCAACTTCTTCAGCCACTTGGACTTCAGCTTGATGGCACCTGGTTAGTTCAACCTCTCTTTTAACATTTACCGGAATTTGGCCTTTGTTGTTCCCAAACGTCATTTTATCAAATTAATTACACACTTCCTCGGTAGTAAGTAGTCCAATCCTAATATGCATTCGCCTTCAATGTCAGCCAAGTATACTTTGTGTCTGTGATTTATGTCCATGAGCTCAATAGTTACCCACACTGGTCCCCACAACCTTGCAGAATGTCCTGTCACACCACAGAGCTTCTGTACAGCTTCTGGTACTCCTTTGTGATCCAACACCTTGATACTCACCAGGGTTTGCTGAGATGCAGAATCTATGACAAAGTTGCACCTTTGGCCATCCAGCTTTCCTGTCACGTGGACACTATGTGTGCTTGCCATTTTACACTTAGCTGTTGGGACTTTCACAATGGGGGTTGGTGGGCGTCCCTCAGCACCAACCACTACTGGTT
>NW_013786571.1:0-636 GCF_000517525.1 Limulus polyphemus
GCAGGGACCAACATGTTGGAATCCATATTGATGCTCTGAAGACGCTTGTTGAGTCTAACCCAAGGCAACACACTCGTGAAATGGCCGTGAAATTGCATGTTTCTTATGAAGCAATATGTAAACATCTAAGGAATATGGGGAAAACTTCATAAAGGAGGTGTTTGGGTGCCTCACGAACTATCCGATAATCATCGTTTCTAAGTGTGGACGTTGCTTCGTCTCTTTTGGCGCGTAATGCGCGTGAACCATTTTTTGAACAGAATTGTCACTGGTGATGAAAAACGGATTCTCTATGCGAATATTAATCGCCAAAAACAATGGCTCAGTCCTAGATCAAACTATTTCCGACCCCAAAACCTGGACTCCATCCGCAGAAAGTGATGCTTTGCATTTGGTGGGACATCAAAGGAGTAATTGATTTCGAACTCCTCCTTCCACAGCGAAATGTCAATGAAGAGATCTATATTCAGCAACTGGAACGTTTAAATCAAGCCCTTCATCAGAAACGCCCTTCACTCGTCAACGGGAAAATTGTTCTTCTTCTTCTCCACGACAATGCACGTCCACGTGTGGCACGTTTGATGCAATACAAGATTATGGAGTTGGGTTGGGAAGTTCTCCCCTACCCACCATATT
>NW_013786572.1:0-638 GCF_000517525.1 Limulus polyphemus
GCTTCACGCAAAGTTCATCTGCTCCATCAGGAAATGTATTATTATCGGTAATAGTCACATCAGTGGTAGTAACTTCATCAATGGCTTCACTGTTTCCCTTCTCAAAACCGAGTAGAGTTTCTTCTTCGACAGATGCTTTTCCAAGTGACACATCTTCAGTGACACATTTTGTTCCATTGTTCACTTCGTCCCAACTGAAATGTCCTGGACCGTGATAACGCCAAAGCCTGTTGGCATGCACCACCTTTGGCTTACCTCGAAGACCACATTTTATTCGGAAAGTCACATCTGAGAGACGATCCACTATGTCATATGGGCCTTCCCATGGAGATGACAACTTAGCAGACTTCCATTTGGTCTTCCTGGGATTATACAACTACACATTGTCTCCTGGTACAAAGCTGACTTCAGTAGATCTCTTATCATAACACAGTTTCATGGAATCAGCAGAGGTTTCAGGTTTGAACGCACTTCATGGTGAATATCATCCATCATTTCTGATAACACTTTCAGGCAACTCTTCATAAGGTGGGCGTCCTGTTAACAGATCCACTGGCAACTGAAGTTCCAGACCAAACATCAACTTTGCTAGAGTGTATCCAGTGGCTTCATGCTCTGTTGTTCTATAGGCCATCAAC
>NW_013786573.1:0-633 GCF_000517525.1 Limulus polyphemus
CCAAAAAAACCCGAAAAATGCAAAACTGAAAACTTGTATGTATCTCCCATGGGCCCAATGAACCTCCATACCAAATTTAGTAAAGATCCATCCACATGAGATGAGATAGTTACATGGACAGACAACCGACACTACTATTATATTTATATATATATATATACATATTCTCATCTTATCTTTGTTTTAATTTTATCCAGTTATTTATTTTATTTTCTAATGCAAGTAAATGGGGCTCCCCCAGTGGCACAGCGGTATGTCTGCGGACTTACAACGCTAGAATCGGGGTTTCGATACCCGTGGTGGCCAGAGCACAGATAGCCCTTTGTGTAGCTTTCTGCTTAATTACAAACAAACAAGTAAATGGGATAGAAAGTCCACCTTCTAGGTGAATGGGGGCTACTTCAATCTGCCCATATTTGCTAAAATCTTTCTTTTTTTTCATTCAATTCACCTGTCGTATCTGATACATTATTTCTCTGCTAATTAGTATTCTGAACTATTTAGGCTTATCTGTGGTTAGGTTTATTTTTATTTTTATTTTATTACTGGGCACCTACCTTATTATAATTGGCAACAGAGACTGGATGTTTGGTTTGGTTCAGGACATTATGGGATCGAGCACTTGAATGTTGG
>NW_013786574.1:0-637 GCF_000517525.1 Limulus polyphemus
ATCTATAACATCGTCCTCTGAATCCATGTCTATCATTTGTTTTTGGCTTAACATCTTAGCCTGAGCTCGATTCACAGCACACGAGGGAAACACATCGGAATTCTCCTCAACAACATGATCATCCTTAGATGAAACACTGATCAGCTCGCTAACCATTTTAGGTTCAGCAACAACTTTTTCCCCAGCCAAATTGTTTCCCAACAACAATGATACACCCTTAATTGGCAGAGTAGGTTTTATTCCAACCACAACTGGTCCCAAAACTAGGTCTGATGCTGAATAAATGTTATGAAGAGGAACATTAACAAAGCCACCCTCAATGACCTGAGCAATAACAGACTCACCAGTGACAAGACTCGAATCTAACGGCAATATACCTTCCAACAACAATGACTGAGTCGCCCCAGTATCACGTAGAATACGTATGGGTATGGGATTGCTAGTGTAATTTGTCAAACACACAGAACCAACAGACACAAAAGGTATAAATTCCTCCCTGATTACATCAGCCTATATATAAGTGACCAAATCAATAACATCGGGTGATCTGGTGAAACTGCGTCCATATGTGGATGGACACAAACGCACTGGGTGTTGCCTGCTTTTCTTTTTATTCTTCAAACACCAACAATCGGAC
>NW_013786575.1:0-638 GCF_000517525.1 Limulus polyphemus
CTTCCCTTTGGTCTTCCTGGGATTATACAACCACACCTTGTCTCCTGGTACAAAGCTGACTTCAGTAGATTTCTTATCATAACATAACTTCATCGAATCAGCATACGTTTTCAAGTTTGAATGCACTTGATGGTAAATATTATCCATCCTTTCCGATAACACTTTCACGAACTCTGACACATTTTCAGGCAACTCTTCAGAAGGTGGGCATCCTGTTAACATATCCACTGGCAACCAAAGTTCCCGACCAAACATCAACTTTGCTGGAGTGTATCCAGTGGCTTCATGCTCTACTGTTCTATAAGCCATCAACAGTGGAGGGAGTAAGACATTCCAGTCATCTTGACGGCTATTACAACATTTTGCCAATTCTTGTCCCAGTGTCCAATTGTACTTTTCTACCATTCCATCAGACTGTGTGTAAAGTGGCGTTTTCCTGGTCTTTGCAGCATAAATGGAACACAGCTGATTCAAAGTAACGGCCTTGATCAGAATGCAGTTCGTATGGCATACCAAACCTGAAGAAGAAATCACTGATAGCCGAAGCTACAGTTGTAGCTTCCTGATTTGGTATTGCATATGTCTTAGGCTACTTGGTGAATAATCCAGCACCACACAAATGTACCTGTTTCCAGCAC
>NW_013786576.1:0-638 GCF_000517525.1 Limulus polyphemus
CGTAACTTTCTCGGTATAACCGTTTGCCAGGTCGTCACTTTCTCATCTGCAGTTTCCCATCTCCGGAGAAGAATACTATCTTCAAGCTTCAACTGGTCCCATTGTGCCCAATAGTTCTTTGTCACGGGGCTTAGACTAGATACCTTCTCCCAAGCAGGGCGCAATACACTTGCTTTTAGGAAATCAATCATTGGCTTCAAATCTTGGTCTTTCTCCTGCTCTGATTTAATATCTATACCTGGTTCCCCTTCATCATTATCAACTCCTTCAGTCACCTTGACTTCAGCTTGATGGCACCTAATTAGTTCAACCTCTCTTTTAACAGTTACCGGAACTTGGCCTTTGTTGTTACCAAACGTCATTTTATCAAAATCAATTACAAGCTTCCTTGATAGTAGATAGTTCAATCCTAATATGCATTGGTCTTCAATGTCAGCCAAGTATACTTTCTGTCTGTCTTTTATGCCCATTAGCTCAATAGTTACCCACACTGGTCCCCACAATTTTGTAGAATGTCCTGTCACACCATAAAGCTTCTGTATGGCTTCTGGTACTCCTTCATGATCTAGCACCTTGATGCTCACAAGGGTTTGCTGAGATGCAGAGTCTATGACAAAGTTGCACCTTTGGCCATCCAG
>NW_013786577.1:0-637 GCF_000517525.1 Limulus polyphemus
AGAATTAAATTATAATTGAAGACATTTTATGTTTCAAAGACAATGATATCAGGAAAAGTGTAAGTTTTTACGTATTCCTCTTCTTAACCTCGATAAATCTAATTGGAGTGTTAAAATTCCGAACTATATTTTTGAGAAATGAAACCCAAATTGTTAGAATTTGTTACTGTGGTTATTATTCTTCAATCACTCCCTCACACATGTAAAAATTATAACTAATAATAAACGTGCGGTGAGCGCCTTAACTGAAAATGGTGATTGAATTGAAAAAAGGCAAATGCTCACCAAGAATCCACTTTTTTATCAGATGAATTATTTGAGTTCTGAATATTAGCTTTTTTTATAAAGACTTAATATTAGTTAAAACTTGAAAAAAATTTTCTCCGAGAAAATTGCTATATTAGATATGAGATAGGATAATTCTTTGAAGATAGTCTTAACCCTAAATCGTCATGGTTGATGACCGAGGAAGAAAATAGATCAGAAAAAGATAAAAATTACGTTTGCAAAAAAAAAAAAAAATACAGCCAAATAGCTAATATTAGTAATATAGAGAAGTATTATTAGCCAACTTTTTAACCTATCCTGGTTGAATATTATTATAGTAACTGATCCCTTCTTTAATTAATTTATTTTT
>NW_013786578.1:0-638 GCF_000517525.1 Limulus polyphemus
CTGACTGATTCTGGGTTCCGTACCTGAGTTCAAGAGCCGACACCAGTGTTCTATAGTTGTGTCTGTCGGCTGCTGTCAACTGTCCAAGTATTTCCAGTGGTTGTCCCTTCAAGCTCGTTGCCAGATATACAGCTTTCTGTTCCTCTGTCCATCCATTCATCTCTGCCAGTAGCTCGAATTGTGCTCTATATGCATCCCACGGTGCCTTCCCATCGAATTCCTGTGGCTTCCTTTGCACTGGATCACTCCTATTACTGACATTCATATCTGGGATGTGACTTCTAACGGGACTGAATATGTCTGCATTAGGGTTCAGCTGCAGGCTCTGTAAGGGGCTTGCCATTGTCTGGGGCTGATTAAGTCGATGGTCGATGTATCCTCCTTGTGTAACACACAACAAATCGTTCTTTAACGTATCTAATTCGCTTTTAAATTTACTGATGTTTTCCATTTGTACCTCTTGCCATAGTTGTTGATTTTCCTGTAGTTGCTGCTGACCTTCCTGCAACTGTTGGAGACTTTCTTCCTGTTTCCTTGTTCCAGTTGCCACTGCTGTAATCTCTCTTCTTGTTTCTTTTCTCGTTCTTCTTGTTTATTTTCTTTTTCCTCCAACAACTGCTGTAATTTCTCTTCTTGTT
>NW_013786579.1:0-638 GCF_000517525.1 Limulus polyphemus
ATGGCAGGTGTTACATGTAAGCTGATAACAACATTGGAGACTTGTGTGTAGGGTTCTTCCAGTTTCTCCTATGTACGTAAGATGGCAGGTGTTACATGTAAGCTGGTAACAACATTGGAGACTTGTGTGTAGGGTTCTTCCAGTTTCTCCTATGTGCGTAAGATGGCAGGTGTTACATGTAAGCTGGTAACAACATTGGAGACAAGACACTCATCTTTAGATCGCAAACACGTTTTTGTAAGACAGTTGGCTTTATTATACTGTAGGGCAGTTTACTGAAATTTTTAAAGTTGGCTTTTTAGGGTTGGACCTGATCTTTCTATAACTTTAATAGGCAGTTCAGATTTCCTGATTATAGTTTTTATTTTCTTGGTGATAACTTCATCAATTAGAGGTGTTATAAAAATAACCTTTTTTTGTGTTATCTTTGGAAAATCAGTTTTTCCTCTTTGTTTATCTGTGTTTTCCCATGTTGGAAGTGCGATGCTGATTTTTGTGTGTCATAGTCCTTGAAAATTTGTTCGATGTATAAAGGTGGATATTCATTGCTCAGAAGATGTGGTTTTAGTTCAGAGCATATTGTTTTTTTCACTACAGTTGGGATCAATTCTGTTTAATCCTCCAATAATTGCACCTTT
>NW_013786580.1:0-638 GCF_000517525.1 Limulus polyphemus
ATCGCCAATAGCCGCCTATGTTGATCCACCGACATCAACTGGCCGAAGGTTGACATGTCTCACAAGACCCAGTGCTGATCTCGAAGATTAAGACATTAAACAGAAGGATATCTCTCGAGTCAAGTTTTAGTCACGATCTATAACAGCTGGCGTTTGTTTGAAAACCTAAGGTAAAAAAAAAACGTCACTTGTTGAGCTACATCTGATATTCTAAAAAGCATTAAAAAAGGTGGAGAGAGAGAGGGAGAGACACACATTGCAAGAAAAAATCTTTACTTATCGAATGTATACCTGTACGTGAACGTACATGGGATATTTAGATTTAGGTATAAGATATTAGGTGAGCTAGCCTGTCTAACTTGATAAAAAAAAGTCATCAAACAAAATACACGACATAGAAAAGTAGAAGATTGTGCTGTTTACGTCTTCTTAATAGAACTTTAAAACATACGACCTCAGTAATCAGTATTCTTATAATCGGGATTCCTACAGATAAATGTAAGACGTGTAAGTATATATATAACTGATGGTGATTTAGGCTGTTCCATTATTGGTCGAAAAGGGTTCGAAGTAATCTACTAGTAACTGTTCTAGTGTTCAACTACTGTTTAGGCTTAGTGAGTTAAGCTTAATTTAGT
>NW_013786581.1:0-637 GCF_000517525.1 Limulus polyphemus
GTGTGTCAAGTGGTATGTTGAATGCAGCACTGGTTCAAATTATATGTTTATGAAGTCAAAATACTAAGTCTATAGTTTCATACAAATTAGAAACCCAAATTCCAGATATTGACAAGCTACAATATAAAATAAGAAGGTATAATTCTTTCTATTTGCTAAGCTATTGCTCACGTAATAAATCAAACACAAAATATTTTGTTTCATATCCTCCACATGCAATATTTTTAAAGGCTTTTACTTATTTATTTACTGTTCTATGTTTTAGAAAAAATAACTTTATGAAGTTATTTCAAAATAGTAAAAAATATACATACATATATATATATATATATAATAATTGAAATGTGACTGTGTTTTACAAAATACTAGTCGACTAAAACACAACCAAGACAAGTTACTTTGTACAGACCAAAGGTCACCTGTATGTTATTTGATATGGTAACATGAGTGCATGTGAGCTGTATCAGTGTAACCAGGCACAGGTGAAAGGTCAATATGATAAAAATAATAAATATATATAAATGTATAATGTTATGAGAGTTAAGCTATTTTGTCTAAACATTTATGTTTTTGTGTTATAATTTGTGTTCATTCTAGAATGAAAAAGGCATAATTTATGTTTATCTCCTGATTTTTT
>NW_013786582.1:0-638 GCF_000517525.1 Limulus polyphemus
ACTGTGGTACAATAACCTCCTATCAAATTTATATAATGCTTATTTAAAGTATTTGTGATTACGTCTACAAATATGTGGTTATTTAAATATTTATAAGCAAAAAGGTTCTAAGAAATTAGCTTTTTAACAGGCTAATATTAATATAAAGTTTTAATGTAATTATTAACCTCAAGTTACATGAGAAAATGTTACTGGTAAGCCAAGAATGATAGTATCACAGGATTTAGTAGATGAAAATGATAAATTGTCACAGAAAAATATGAAAGTCTTATTTTTGAATATTAGAAAATTGTAGGCAAAAAATGCAAGACAGAGCCTTATTAAGATTGATTTACACATAACTTATATATATAGTCCCTAGTGGCTCGGTGGAAAGTGTGCCAGCTGAAACCATGTTTCCATTCTCAAGTTGGACATAAACATAAATAGCTCATTATAGTGCTTTCTGCTTTACAACACACAAAACTTATCTATAATTTGTCAATCAGTGTATACTGAATACATCCATACTTATATGTACATATTGTATACAGTTTTTAGAGTACTATTTAATTTTTTTATATATACTCATTTGTTGAAGAAAACTGTAATACAGGCTAAGCCAAAAGGACTTATAATTGTAGTAATGATGAAATACG
>NW_013786583.1:0-638 GCF_000517525.1 Limulus polyphemus
CCTTCACATAAAATGAGGACTTAGCTGATGTATCTGGATTTTCAAAAAGCATTGGACAAGGAACCACATAAAAAGCTTGTAAAAAAAAATTATCTCTATAGGTGTGGGAGATAAGTTAGCAAATTGGATACAAGAGTGGCTGGATGGAAGAAAGCAAAGGGTTGTTACAAACGGAGTTCAGTCAAACTCAATTAATGTTACAAGTGGGTTTACCTCAGGGCTCAGTCTTAAGATCTTTGCTCTTTTTTTTTATTTACATCAGTGACATAGATGAAGGAGTGGTCAATAAATTACTGAAATTTGCAGATGATATTAAGGTCTTGGGTCTTGCTAGCTGTAAAGAGTATGTTGATGATTTACAAAAGATTTAGATCATTTAGTGAGTTGAACAAATAAATAACAAATGCGTTTTAATTATAATAAATGCAAAATAATGCACATGAGTTACTCTAGTTTGAATTATAAGCATAATTTGGATGGGAAGAACCTTAACAGTGTCATGAAAGAAAGGGATCTTGGTGTAATAGTTGATCAGTCTTTTAAGCCATCCAAGCAGTGTGCTGTTGCTAGTAGTAGGGCAAATAGAATTTTAGGTTGTATCTACAGAAATATTGAATACAAATCTAAAGAGGTAATAC
>NW_013786584.1:0-633 GCF_000517525.1 Limulus polyphemus
CCCCCCCCTACCCCCCCACACACACACATACATAAACTGGACATGTAATATGCTGAGAGATGTTCAAATTTGGCAGGTGCGATTGAGACTGAGAAAGATATTTTTTTATTGTTATTAAATTGTTGTTGTTAGAAATAATCCTACATGAATATAATGTCGGTATCGAACAATTTTTTTGTGAGTCAGAGTTAAAGAAGCTGTCCTACAGTGGATCAGCGGTAGTTTTATAGACTTAAAACGCTTACAAATCCAGGTTTCGCTTCCCTGCGGTTAACAGAGTGCAGATAACCTATTTTGTAACTTTGCACTAAGAAAACAATAACAAGAACAAATTAAATAAACTTGTAGTCGAAGCTAATTTAATAAAGGTAGCAGTAATAACGCAACTATTAATATAAAGTTTGTTTGGAATTAAGCACAAAGCTACACAATGGGCTATCTGTGCTCTGCCCACCACGGGTATCGAAACCAGGTTTCTAGCATTGTAAGTCCGCAGACATTCCGCTGTGCCACTGGGGGGCTAAAGATAAAGACATTTACTGTAACTCTAATGACATGTGAGACGAAAAATTATATAGACTTTGTGTTTTTGTGTGTGTGTATATATATATATATATATATATATATATATAT
>NW_013786585.1:0-636 GCF_000517525.1 Limulus polyphemus
TTTATTAAATCAAATAGTCTCCATTTTTATCGATGATGCTTTTCCATCTTACAATTAGGTTGGTAATGCCCTGATTAAAGAAATCACTTGGCTTTGAACAAAAAACATGTCAATGTCCTCTTTAACACCTTCCACATTTGCATTTGTTTTCCTATTAAGATGGTGTTGCAGCAAACAAAAAAGATGGTAATCTGTTGGTGTCATATCTGGAGAATATGATGGGTGGGGGAGAACTTCCCAACCCAACTCCATAATCTTGTGTTGTGTCAAACGTGCTACATGTAGACGTGCATTGTTGTGGAGAAGAACACCTTTCCAATTGACGAGTAAAGGACGTTTCTAATGAAGGGCTTGATTTAAACATTCCAGTTGCTGACTATAGATCTCTGCATTGATAGTCCACTGTGACTAGAAGAGTTCGAAATGAATTACTTCTTTGATAACCCACCAAATGCAAAGCGTCACTTTCTGTGGATGGAGTCCAGGTTTTGGGGTCGGAAGTGGTATTTATATGGGACTAAGTCCATTTTTTTTGGCATTTAATATTCGCATAGAGAATCCATTTTTCATCACCGGTGACAATTCTGTCCATAAATGGATTATGCGCCAGAAGAGACGAAGCAACGTACACACGTT
>NW_013786586.1:0-638 GCF_000517525.1 Limulus polyphemus
ATGCAGAGACGTCAGTTTTACGTGATGTTTTAGTCAGCTGGAGCAGAGACGTCAGTTTTACGTGATGTTTTAGTCTGCTGGATGCAGAGACGTTAGTTTTACGTGATGTTTTAGTTTGTTAGATGCAGAGACGTCACTTTTACGTGATGTTTTAGTTTGTTAGATGCAGAGACGTCAGTTTTACGTGATGTTTGAATCAAGTATTCACGACATCATTACGTGTAATTCAAAATGAAAACAAAGAAACTATGCGTTCATTTGTACTAGTATTCTAGACAATAACATTGGGACAAATATGGCTACTGTTGTCAGTTGTACTGGTATTCTAGACAATAACATTGGGACAAATATGGCTACTGTTGTCAGTTGTACTAGTATTCTAGACAATAACATTGGGACAAATATGGCTACTGTTGTCAGTTGTACTGGTATTCTAGACAATAACATTGGGACAAATATGGCTACTGTTGTCAGCTGTACTAGTATTCTGGACAATAACAATGGGACAAATATGGCTACTGTTGTCAGTTGTACTAGTATTCTAGACAATAACATTGGGACAAATATGGCTACTGTTGTCAGTTGTACTGGTATTCTAGACAATAACATTGGGACAAATATGGCTACTGTTGTCAGCT
>NW_013786587.1:0-637 GCF_000517525.1 Limulus polyphemus
CTATAGGTTTAGAAATTAAATTATATGAAAGTTTTAAACTTCCCGAAACAACACACGAAATTCCGTCGTTAATTTGGATTGTTCTATTATGTTAGTTACAAGAAAAACGTGATTGGACAAGATCTCTACGTTAATACAGAATTTAATTATATCTGAAGAAATCACCGATTTTCAGTAGGTTATTTTCAAAATGTTTATCTGCATGCGCGATCGTTGTTAATTACACAAACTTAAGCTAAAACGACGCATAACATCATTGTTAATTACACAAACTTAAGCTAAAACGAAACATAACATCATTGTTAATTACACAAACTTAAGCTAAAACGAAACATAACATCATTGTTAATTACACAAACTTAAGCTAAAACGAAACATAACATCATTGTTAATTACACAAACTTAAGCTAAAACGAAACATAACATCATTGTTAATTACAAAAAACTTAGGCTAAAATGAAACATAACACCATTGTTAGTTACACAGAACTTAGGCTAAAATGAAACATAACACCATTGTTAGTTACACAGAACTTAGGCTAAAATAAAACATAACATCATTGTTAGTTACACAAAACTTAGGCTAAAATGTAACATAACCTTGATGTACTTCACAATGATCGCACCGGGAATTGAT
>NW_013786588.1:0-747 GCF_000517525.1 Limulus polyphemus
GACCATCGACTTAATCAGCCTCAGACAATGGCAAGCCCCTTACAGAACCCGCAGCTAAACCCTAATGCAGACATATTCAGTCCCCGTTAGAAGTCACATCCCAGATACGAATGTCAGTAATAGGAGTGATCCAGTGCGAAGGAAGCCACAGGAATATAATGGGAAAGCACCGTGGGAAGCATATAGAGCACAATTTGAGCTACTGGCAGATATGAATGGATGGACAGAGGAGCAGAAACAGTATATCTGGCAACTGGCTTGAAGGGACAACCACTGGAAATACTTGGACAGTTATCAGCAGACGACAGACACAACTATAGAGCACTGGTAGCGGCTCTAGAACTCAGGTACGGAACCCAAAATCAGTCAGAAGTCTACAGGGCTAGGTTCAGGACGAGAGTCCGTGCTAAAGAGGAGAGCCTGCAAGAGCTGGCTCAGGACTTGAAAAGCATGCCACACAAGGCCTACCCAACTGCACCACCCGATCTCCTCAAGTTGTTGCTGAGGGATCAGTTCGTAGATGCCTTGGACAGTCCACAACATAAGATACAAGTGAAGCAAGCACACCCCTCTACCATGCAGGATGCAATGGCCAGAGCTCTCGAATTTGAATCCTAAGTTAAGTCCAGCACAGAGGTACCAAGGTTGGTACAATCATCTGGATTCAAGGCCAGAAACGGTCTGCTTTCAGAGAGGTTTTAGGGACTTTACTGGCACTGTAGTAAACCTGGGCACAAGAGAGCTCAA
>NW_013786589.1:0-637 GCF_000517525.1 Limulus polyphemus
GTGACTTTCCAGGTAAAATGTGGTCGGCGAGGTAAGCCAAAAGTGGTGCATGCCAACAGGCTTTGGCATTATCACGGTCCAGGACATTTCAGTTGGGACAAAGTGAACAAAGGAACAAGTGACGCTGCTGAAGAAGTGTTACCTGAAAAAGCCACCATCGAAGAAGAAACTCTACTCAGTTTTGAGAAGGGAAATGGTGAAGCTTTTGATGAAGTTACTACCACTGAGGTGACTGTTACTGACGATAGGACATTTCCTGATGAAGCAGATGAACTCCACGTGAAGCAGAAGCCAACGAGACGGAGACCAGTATGGAAGAATATACGTCCCGTAAAATTAAGAGACTTTGTTGAATTGCAATTTTGTGTTTGTAATTCTGTACATTTAATTAAGTTATTTTTAATTGTTATTGGTTTAATGTAAGTGGCTATTGTTCGGGACGAACAATACTAAGGAAGGGGCACTGTTACGACATCGAGGTCACGTGACTAGTATCACGCCACCTGTTTCTAGAAATATCCTGTTCCTTCAAGAATGCCCTAGCATTTACTAGATATGTGTGAGTCTTGTATATATAAGACGTTCACAACATGATGGGACAACAGTGTAATGAGTAATTGAATGTATGCGAACGAAA
>NW_013786590.1:0-637 GCF_000517525.1 Limulus polyphemus
CCCTCTCCTCTTAGGTTGTATTTTCAACCTTTAGATTATCTTAGTTATCACATTCTATGAGATGTTGTAAATACTTATACTAAATGAAATATAAAGAACCCAAAACATGAAAATAATAAATAAAAAACATGAATTTCTTTCTTCAGCAAACACATGGATGACTTTTCTTTCCATACTACACTTAGTTACAGAACCCTAAAGCACACAATACTTTCTTATTATCAAATGTTGTCTTCACTTTTGGTAAACCACGAGAAACGAACATAGTAAAAGATATTTTACAGTATCATGTAATATTGTTTCTCTCCTGAACGACGTCATGCCTGTTTAGTGTCAGACGTGTGTTGTTCATTTTAGTTTATATTTGTCGCCCCCTTCCCGATGGTTCAGCTTTAAGTCTGAGGCTTATTCGGGTTTCGATATCTGCAGTAGGCATAGTTCACATAGCCCATTACTATACATTTTGCTTATGATTGAAAACACAACTTTTACTAATCAAAGGGGTTTGAGTAACTTACAAAAAAATTTATTTTCAAAAAGCTATATTAATCCTGTTATAATCAAATTATTAAAAAATACGAAATCATATGAACCGTGAGCTTTCGAAAGTGAACCTTTCTTCATCAGGAGCAAACTT
>NW_013786591.1:0-639 GCF_000517525.1 Limulus polyphemus
AGTTTTTATACTTATTATTTATATACCACAGTCTTTATACTTATTATTTGTATATCATAGTTTTTATACTTATTATTTGTATATCATAGTTTTTATACTTATAATTTATATATCACAGTTTTTATACTTATTATTTATATACCACAGTCTTTATACTTATTATTTGTATATCATAGTTTTTATACTTATTATTTATATACCACAGTTTTACACTTATTATTTATATACCACAGTTTTATACTTATTATTTATATTCCACAGTTTTTATACTTATTATTTATATTCCACAGTTTTTAGAATAATTTCAGTGATGGAGTTGGGTTTTATTTATTTTAATTTGGATGATTCTACTTCAAAACAGTAAACGAATCTTAACATGAATTTCATTCTGAAAGAGAAATAGCTTCAAAATTAGGTGAATAATGAAATGGTTAGGATGAGAATTAAGAAGTTCCTTTAAGATAAGGTTTGTTTTTGAATTTCGCGCAAAGCTACATGAGGGCTATCTGCGCTAGCCGTCCCTAATTTAGCAGAGTAAGACTAGAGGGAAGGCAGTTAGTCATCACCACCCACCGCCAACTCTTGGGCTACTCTTTTACCAACGAATAGTGGGATTGACCGTCACATTATAACTCCCCC
>NW_013786592.1:0-1192 GCF_000517525.1 Limulus polyphemus
CTCCAAGGACATGCTCCCATCGTCGCGCGACTTCCGCTGTCGTAACAATATATATATACTTTACCTTCCATTCAAATATATCTTCTAAACTTTGACACGTCAGATGACGAATATATATCTCATCTTTGAACAAGGTGGTCAATCTTTTAAATAATATGTATTTTTGTTTTTTTATGTAGTTTTGACAATTTTCTTTGCGGTGTCACTCCAAGCAGCAAGCTTACCATATGCCTACTACTGGATCCTAGTAGCATACGTTGCCTTTTATTTTGTTTTCCATCTACTTATGCAACTTCATGCTTGCATCATGGACAAGAAAAGTAAGGTTTTGTTTATCTTAATCTCAACACCTTGTCCAGCATGTGTCATATACAAACTTCTGTGTAACTGTTAAATGTGTAACAAAATGAATGGCCAGCCAACATCTGTTTTTGTACAACCTTTTTCATTACCGATTATTTCTTGCTGAGTTTTTTTTTGTGAATTTAATTGTACTTAAATTTCTTTGCTACTTTCATAAATTTGGTTTTACTCAGGCTTTTCGATAAGAATTGACAGATTGCTACAGGATATTTATTTCATTTGTACTCGTAGAAATTTAAAATCCACAAGTCTGGAGTTTCTTTATGTACTAACCTTCTGTAAACTAAGATTGTGACAATTTTTATTATATTACACTTTCAAACAACATAATGGGTAGAATGTTGTTTGTTTACAATTTTCAGTACAAACTTACAGTGGTAAGAAACCTGTTTAATATGTTTTTGTGATATTCAGGAAGACCAAGTGGAGACATGCAGGAGATGAATGAGGGTCCAAAAGATGCCCCTGTAAGTCTGACATTTAGCAGTTTCTTTGTTTGTAGAGCTAATTTAATGTATGAGACATCTTAGTACTGACATGTGATGATTGTACACTATTGTTGTAAACTATATTTTTAATATTGTAATTTGTTTGTTAGCTAGAGAAAGTTGAATGTTTTTATTTTAATGTGATAAGTTCACATTAGTCCTAGAATTCTTCAACACAAAGCTTTGTTGGGTCATTGAAGCCACAAGTAGTAGTTGGTTAGTTCAGGACAGGATAGTTGTCGGTGTTTGCTGTCAACAAGTAGTAGTAGTTGGTTAGTTCAGGACAGGATAGTTGTCGGTGTTTGCTGTCAACGAGTAGTAGTAGTTGGTTAGTTCAGGAC
>NW_013786593.1:0-637 GCF_000517525.1 Limulus polyphemus
TAGTGTAACTCGCAAAAAAAAAGTTAAAATGAATTTCCAGCTCTTTCTGCATATTCAAGGAGTTTTACCTGGAAACAACACATTTATCAATTTTTGTTCTCTTTTTTTTACTATTTTGTCCATCCTAAGTTATAGGTTTATATTTTTAGCAATTATCAGTACTTGAAAATGTAATGCTTCATATCTTATTTTTCACAATTTTCCTTTGTTAGTGGTTCTTTTTCTATGGTGTGAAACTCGTAGTTTGTTTTTCTGATGTCTCAACATGAGGTCTGAACAATTCCTAATGATGTTAGCTTTGAAAATTGCTGTAGCCAATGTTTCAAGTACAGTTAGGTAGAGCAGACTGTAAACTACTTGTCATTGTTGAGAAAACAAAGTCTGTAAATCAAATGATTTAAGCAGTAATTTATGGTTTCTTGAGATGTTGACCAGCCGAAGCTCCTGTAGGAATGAAAAGAGGAATCTAATGGAAAGTTTATAACAGCTGAAACCAAACCACAGATATGGAAAATATTTTTGATTGTTGTTTTAGATGACTTTTCTGTTCCTGAACATTTTCTTTACATTAAATTATATTTAATAGCCTAAGAAATTTGCTTCTATGATGAGATATCGATTAGTATGGTAGGCAACA
>NW_013786594.1:0-822 GCF_000517525.1 Limulus polyphemus
CATGATGGAGGTTGGTGGGCGTCCCTTACACCAACCACTACTGGTTTCCCGAAGCTGACTTATTGGTGGTATTTTTCTTACACTGGCTCCTCAGATGTCCCTGCTCCCCACAGTTCCAACACCCTTTCTTGGTAGCAGTCTTTACTGCTGTATCGTCTCCCCTGTGTTGAAGTTGCCAGCATTGAGCTCTCTTGTGCCCAGGTTTATTACAGTGCCAGCAAAGTCCCTCAAACTTCTCTGAAAGCTGCCCTTTTCTGGCCTTGAATCCTGATGACTGTCTGGAATGTATCTAATTCGCTTTTAAATTTACTAATTTTTTCCATTTGTACTTCTTGTTTCCATTCTTGTTCCAGTTGCCACTGCTGTAATTTGTCTTCTTGTTTCTTTTCTTTTTCCTCCAACAACTGCTGTAATCTCTCTTCTTGTTTTTTTTTCTTTTTATTTTCTCGTTCTTTTTGTTTCTTTTTTTTCAACAACTGCTGTAATCTCTATTTTTGTTTCTTTTCTCGTTCTTCTTGTTTCTTTTGCTGTTCTTGTATTGCTGCCATCAAATCTGCTAAGTTATACTTTGATTTGCCACCTCTCGTTTCCATCTTCTTCTTTTCTTTTCCGTCCCACTCTCCAAAACCAATTTGTTGCTTATCTAGTCGTTTGTTAATTTCCGGTATAAACTCTTTCCGAGAAACTTTAGCGATACAAGTCCTTTCTTAATTAAAACTAGTTTATTCTTTCTCGAAACAACTTTGCAATACACAGAATTTCCACAGTCAATACGTTTACAATCTCGATAACAAAACACACACTTATATTACCGTCACTACC
>NW_013786595.1:0-668 GCF_000517525.1 Limulus polyphemus
TAAATTACAGTGAAAGCAATGAAGATTTTATAGGTTTTGAACCCAACTAAATAACAGTAAATCTTTTTTTTTTCTTTGATTTACGGAATTTTCTTTATTTTCATGTTTTGAGGTCTTTTGTGTTTAGAACAATATATACTAATTTTTCTAGTATCAAATTGAATTTTTGTTCAATAAAAATCTTTCAAATGCGACTGTAGCTTTTTTCCCCCAAAACTTTGTCTTCAAAATAAAGGTGCCTCCTATATTTCGAAAAATACGGTACTTGGTATGTATTTTTTACCTGGCAAAAGCAGCGACAGCGCAGCAACCAAATGTGCCTAAAAATAACCTAAACAAAACCTTTTAATTGGTTTTAGATAAATAAATGTTTGCAAATGTGGTTAATGTTCCAGGATTTAAAGATTATATGGGTTGACCCCCAAAATGGGAGTAAACTAGGTCGCATAGCATGCAAAGACGTTCCGTGTGCTGCCTACACAATAAGTTACTTCAATTCCCTACCACCTGAGGGTGTAGGAGCGGGTCACACATCTGGTAGTTGAGGGAAATCCACATCCCTGAGGCTATAATAGACATTTTCTACTCTAGGTCAGTACTTTCAAGTTGAAAAATATTTACCTAAGCTATTTCAAACGAATTTTGTGTGTATACATGAATTATGTGTC
>NW_013786596.1:0-637 GCF_000517525.1 Limulus polyphemus
GTTTTTTTTTCCTTTATTCTTACATTCTAATCATGATTTGCATAAAACATTATGTAAGGTTTTCAGTGTATATCTTAACAGTTTGGTTTTACTTGTTTTTCATTACCAATACCAGACAGCTGATAGATTGTTCATTTGGTAAAATTGTGGAAATGAACTGTTAATTTCTTTTACATTATATTCATGATTGTAATAAACAGTAGAAAGTTTATTTACTTATTTACAAAGCCTGTTTATTTCCAGAGTACTTTGAATTTGTGGTCATCATTGATGCTCATATTTTGTGTATATGTCACCATATATAACTTTTGTGCAAAATATCAAAATCAAGTTTTTTTATTTCATATTAGTCTTGTTTTCATTTAAATAGAAAAAGATGTAAGGGTTTCATGTATAGAGTAAAGACAGTAAGAAGGAGAATAAAATATAATAGTAGTATTACAAGGAGCCTAACTAACGTAGTACAAGCAGTGTGTACAAATGTCACAAACTCTTCCTTCTTTTATAGTGAATGGTATTTTTTATTATGAACTAAGTACGAAAAATGAGCTAACTTATTTTATCTATTTCTGTGGATTCAAATACATAAGAATATCAAAATCACAAGCTCTTTATTTCAAAGCACTAAGCCTAATTC
>NW_013786597.1:0-1244 GCF_000517525.1 Limulus polyphemus
CTTCGCTAAACCAATCTTGAATACAATTTTATACACGTTCCGAAAGGCTGAGATAATTAAAAACATCAGACATGTAGACGAAAAATATTTAAAGATCCATCATCTTAGTAAAAACAGATTGAATATTAGGCACTTGTGTTTAAAAATTTAAATTATAATAAATAATTAGAAACACCGTTTTGTATCTACACAATAAAAACTTTATTGAAGCCGTACGGCTTCCACTTTAAAACAGAACTATCGCTCTACACGTAAATGTTTCGACGTGATCTACGTCATCCTCAAGAGTAACTTACAAGACTATTTTATACTTTCCCCCTTGTCGCATTACTTCATTGTTATTTGCATATTTCTTTGGTGTAATAATAATAAATAAAAAAATTATAATATATCTCGCCATATATCAACGTATTGACTTGCTGGTCCTTCGTCTCTATTTAATATCTGTTTTTGTTTTTAATATTTCATTATTTCTAAAGTTTGCCAATATAAACACTACCATATTCACATTCTATCTTGTATATACCTGTCTTATCTGTTAATTCTATTCTGTCTTTAGTATTCCATATCATATCTTTTATGTTATTTATTGGTTTAAAGATAGGGAAAAAATTCTGATACTTTTTAAATACTTTATATAATTGACTTGTTAAGCCTGGAACGTAAGATAAATTTAGTTTCTTTTTTCTTCGAAGTTTTATATCATTAAATATTAGAGAAACATTAGAAATAATGAAATATAAATACCAAGTATTAAATGGAGACGAAGAACCAACAAGTCAATACGTTGATATATGGCGAGATATACTTTTATTATTATTATTACACCAAGGAAATATGCAAATAATAATGAAGTAATAATACGACAAGAGGAAAGTATAAAGTTACTCCTGAGGATGACGTAAATCACGCCGAAACATGTATGTGTAGAGTGATATTTCTATTTCTAATTATTTATTATAATTTAAGACTGAATGTTAATCAGGATATATAATATTTACACCCGATCGGGATTTTTTTTTGTGTATGTAATTAGTTGGAAAGATAAACAATAGAGAGAAGCTGACAACTAAATAACGTTTCATTTACTTATATAAAGTGTTAACTGCTTTATAAATTCAGTTGGGACTCCAAATGATTAGTGTTTAATATTCTAATCCACGTAAATATTTCTTATATACAACACCACTATTTGTACATATAACACCATTACTGATATATATATATATATATATATATATATA
>NW_013786598.1:0-1210 GCF_000517525.1 Limulus polyphemus
CTGTATAAACTGTTAAGACACTGATAAACTGTATAAACTGTTAAGACACTTATAAACTGTATAAACTGTTAAGACACTGATAAACTGTATAAACTGTTAAGACACTGATAAACTGTATAAAACTGTTAAGACACTTATAAACTGTATAAACTGTTAAGACACTGATAAACTGTATAAACTGTTAAGACACTGATAAACTGTATAAACTGTTAAGACACTGATAAATTTACAAACTGATGACTTATTACACTGATAAACTGTACAAACTGATGACTTATTACACTGATAAACTGTACAAACTGATGACTTATTACACTGATAAACTGTATAAACTGATGACTTATGACACTGATCAAACTGTATAAAACTGATGACTTATGACATTGATCAAACTGTATAAAACTGATGACTTATGACACTGATCAAACTGTATAAAACTGATGACTTATGACATTGATCAAACGGTACAAAACTGATGACCTATGACACTGATCAAACTGTATAAAACTGATGACCTATGACACTGATCAAACGGTACAAAACTGATGACTTATGACATTGATCAAACTGTATAAAACTGATGACTTAAAACACTGATAAAACTATATAAAACTGATGACTAAAAACACTGATCAAACTGTATAAAACTGATGACTTATGACACTGATAAAACTGTATAAAACTGATGACTCATCAGTTTTATACAGTTTGATCAGTGTCATAAGTCATCAGTTTTATACAGTTTGATCAGTGTCATAAGTCATCGGTTTTATACAGTTTGATCAGTGTCATAAGTCATCGGTTTTATACAGTTTTATCAGTGTCATAACCCTATGACATTGATCAAACTGTATAAAACTGATGACATTGATCAAACTGTATAAAACTGATGACTTAAGACACTGATAAAACTGTATAAAACTGATGACTTAAGACACTGATAAAACTGTATAAAACTGATGACTTAAGACACTGATAAACTGTATAAAACTGATGACTTATGACACTGATAAAACTGTATAAAACTGATGACTTATGACACTGATCAAACTGTATAAAACTGATGACTTATGACACTGATCAAACTGTATAAAACTGATGACTTATGACATTGATAAAACTGTATAAAACTGATGACTTAAGACACTGATAAACTGTATAAACTGATGACTTAAACACTGATAAACTGTATAAAACTGATGACTTAAGA
>NW_013786599.1:0-637 GCF_000517525.1 Limulus polyphemus
CTAAAGCAAACTAATGAAAACTTTCTTATTCTACAATCTTGAATTACTTTGCTAATAAAATAAATATTACTCTTCAATTACTGAGTTGCATTATTAATTAGCCTTGCGACTTTTAGACGATATACTATTTTTCTTTTAAATATAGGATATGTTTGTTTTTTGTTGGATTTCACCCAAAGCTACTCGATGGCTATCTACAATAGCAGTCCCTACTTTTGAAGTGATAGACTAGAGGGAAGGCAGTTAGTAAACACAGCCCACCGCCAACTCTTGGACTACTATTTAACAATGAGTAATGGGTTTGACTATCACATTATAACACCACCACGGTTGAAACTGCGAGCATGTTCAGCGACGGTTTTCGATCCCACGACTCATTGGTTAGGTTCTGCTTAGATGGATGTGCGAGTTGAAGTGATTGGTCCTGAAAGTAAACTTCACAAAAACTAAACAAGAGACAAAAACAGTTTCGAACATATTATCTAATACGTTCTAGTTCCACGTAAAATACTATATTTCTCAGGACAGACGCTAGCGGGTGTAGAGGGGACTGAACCTCCTGAAGCGTCGTTGGTTCTCCAAGCTAATGCCATTCATTAATCCAATTTTTAACTTATTTGAGATTTGGCCCCAATAT
>NW_013786600.1:0-638 GCF_000517525.1 Limulus polyphemus
TTCTAAGCCTTTTATGTGGCACATTGTCAAAGGCTTTCTGAATATCCAAATACACCAAATCTACACCCTTACCCTCATCTAAGCAGTAACCTTTCCGAAGAATGTCAAAAGATTTGTAAGCCAAGATTTTCCCTTAGTGAAACCAAATAGACTATCAAATAAAATTCTAAACTTTGTTAAATGACTTTTAAAGCATCTTTTATCAGACTTTTTAAAATTTTTCCTACAACTGATGAAAGACTAATAGGCCTATAATTACTGGGACAGTTTTTATTACCTTCCTTGGAAAGAGGAGTGACATTAGCTCATTTCCAATCTTTTGGCACCTGCCCACTTTTCATGGACTTACATGATAGTAACAAGAAGCTAAGTTATCCAATCTTTAACCTCCTTCAAAACCCTTGGGAAAATAGTATCTGACCTAGGAGCCTTATTTTTCAAACTTTCCAATTTTTTCTTAATTCTTTCGAGATGGTCGTAGGTGAAAGGCCATGTCATCTCATTTGTTGACTTGCATTTACAATTTTATTGAACTACTATTTCATGAGTTTATGTCAATAAGTCTGGTATCAAACTGTAGATTATAATTCAAATTTTAGAACTGTTACATTTCTGTTCGTTAGTTAATTTTCCATAAA
>NW_013786601.1:0-638 GCF_000517525.1 Limulus polyphemus
AAGAAACTTATAGAAACAAAGTCAATAAGCAATTTATAGAAAAAACGATTTTAAATATATGAATATATATATATATAAACTAAGGCTTACAATACAATTTTACGTACAATAGCCAGAGAAAATAAAATAAAACACCTTTACAAACAACTATAAAATGCAGAAACAAATCCTTTAACAAAGAAAAACACATAGAATAACACATAGTTGAAAATACCCTTTCACATAGATAATAATTACGTGTACAGAAAAATAAAGATCCCCTTTAGAAGGTGGTACTCTAACAGGCATATGTGACAAGAAAATTACATAAAATGGAACCTTTTAATACAGAATACCTAAAATATATTAATATACTCAATGATCAATATTGTATAATATACCATTAAAATTTTCTTTAAAACTGAACAATGGTTGTAAAAAAAAGGCACTCTACATGTTTAGCACTTTACCTTGATAAATGGGAAGGAGCACCCATGCTACACTGGGATCCTTTAGTGGCTCTTTCCAGAGTTTCTGAATTATTTATCGTGAAGTTCACCCACCAACAAAATCCCCTACTTTATGGCTTGCTTTTGCTATAGTTGAAATGGCTATGGGATCAATTCTCATTCCACGAATGGACAAGGTCTCACCATATG
>NW_013786602.1:0-637 GCF_000517525.1 Limulus polyphemus
ACGTTTAAGAGTGACGGTCAACTCGCACTTTTCGGCCAGACAAGCGTTGCGTGGGTGCTGTTGACCAGCTACTTTCCTTCAAGTATGTCAGTTCAAAACGACTGTGCGCAAACAGCCATTGTGTAGCTTTTGCGCGAAAATTCTTAAACAACAACAACAAAAAATCCAACATCAACCGCATAAAAGAGGTGTTTTGTTCAGCAGTTTAAAATGATCGTTAGTTACTGTTAAATGTACAGGAATGTTCATGTTTTGCCACAAGAAAGGGGTCTCGAGAAAAAAGTGAGAAAGTTAGAGCAGGTTGTATAGATCCTATTGCGCTGTATCCAACTCGCCTCCAGAATATACAGCATAGCCAGATTCTCATACTAAAGTATAGCCAGATTCTCATACTACAGTATAGCCAGATTCTCATACTACAGTATAGTCAGTTTCTCATACTATAGTATAGTATGTTTCTCATACTACAGTATAGCCAGATTCTCATACTACAGTATAGCCAGATTATCATACTACAGTATAGCCAGATTCTCATACTACAGTACAGCCAGTTTCTCATACTACAGTATAGCCAGTTTCTCATACTACATTATAGTCAGTTTCTCATACTACATTATAGTCAGTTTCTCATACTACA
>NW_013786603.1:0-639 GCF_000517525.1 Limulus polyphemus
TTAACAACAGACAAACAAATCTATCGTGGAATGATCATGATATCTCATCATCATACACAACCTTGGAGTGATAAGAATTTCCTAAAATAAGTAGACAGAATAACTTTCCTTGGCTTGCACAAGATACACGTAAATGTCAAGAATACTGAAGCGTGAAATTACTCTCAAACCTAAAATATACGCTAGCTTAAATAAAGTTTTTTTCTCAGTTACACTAGGTACATATGTATTAATTATTCAAAACAGTACCCACTTTTGATACACAAATAACTCTATAACGAACAACGTATTAATGGTTTACATATAAGGGTGCATAGAACATTTTTCTCCAGAGTGCATTATATATATATATCGAATTATCGTTATCGGTCCAGGTTGTCAACTTATTGTCATAGCGGATAATGTC
The DNA here is from genome assembly GCF_000517525.1 of Limulus polyphemus. NCBI lineage: Eukaryota > Metazoa > Arthropoda > Merostomata > Xiphosura > Limulidae > Limulus > Limulus polyphemus. Next base: position 407 of record NW_013786603.1, read on the forward strand.
TGTGGTAATAGCCCCCAAATGCGTTGGGGATATCAAATCTGCTAGAAAAAACCCAAACGCTGATGTTAAACTAGTCAGCCGTCATGGAAAATCAAATAAGTGTACGAAAATCAAATAAGGGCATGAAACTGAGTGCTTACACCCACGTCTCAGCTTCTACTGCCTTTCACTGTCTATTGTCAGTTGTGAGAAGGCGGTTACCCTTAAATTTCTTAAAGTAGAAATGAAACCAC
>NW_013786604.1:0-1105 GCF_000517525.1 Limulus polyphemus
CAATTTTGATGTCTCCACAGAGAGACATACTGGTTTTATATTGTTTCTTCTTCCATTCCTTCATTTATCGGCGGATTGGTTTGATGCTTGATGGTTATACCTTGGTCCAATACGCCCAGATACCTTTTACTGATTCAACCTATTTAAAGTCTTACGGGGTCAATGGTCAAACAAACCCGAAATGCATTTTTTGGGGTGTTCCTGTACGGTCATATTTACAGCAATTATATTGAAAATTGGCACAAATATAAATTTTCATGCGCCCAACACATTGGCCTACACAATAGTTGTATTTGCCAATTTGAGTTATTTTAGGTGAATCACAGATCACAAAAAGTATAATTTCGAGGATTTTGGTCGATTAAACTGGTGTATTTGCCCATTTTTAGTAATTATAGGAGGTCAAGATACCTCAAAAAAATGCACAATTTTAGGTGTTTTTTTTACAATTATTCCGCCGTATTTCGGTCAATTTACATGGGATTTGATACAAAGATATTTTTTTACAGGTTCTAAACAGAGGTATAGACAATTTTGGATTTTTTATCTTTTGCTTAATTTTTTGTTGTGAAAATAGTGCAATTTGTTTTGTTTTTTCGTGAACTATTCATGTGCATGCTAACCAACTCACATGAGATTTGGTGCGAACTATTCATGTGTGTGTTAACCAACTCACATGAGATTTGGTGCGAACTGTTAATGTGCATGTTAACCAACTCACATGAGATTTGGTGCGAACTATTCATGTGTGTGTTAACCAACTCACATAAGGTTTGGTGTGAACTATTCCTGTGCAAGTTAACCAACTCACATGAGATTTGGTGTGAACTATTCATATGCATGTTAACCAACTCACATGAGATTTGGTGTGAACTATTCATGTGCATATTAACCAACTCACATAAGGTTTGGTGTGAACTATTCCTGTGCATGTTAACCTACTCACATGATATTTGGTGTGAACTATTCATGTGTGTGTTAACCAACTCACATGAGATTTGGTGCGAACTATTCATGTGTGTGTTAACCAACTCACATGAGATTTGGTGTGAACTATTCATGTGCATGTTAACCAACTCACATAAGGTTTGGTGTGAACTATTCA
>NW_013786605.1:0-639 GCF_000517525.1 Limulus polyphemus
ATGAATATATTGAGTATTTGTTTTTGAATAGTCCGTGTGCAAAGTAATTTTCATGTCAAAAATATCAAATTTCCTTTGTGTAATCCCTAAAACATCCTAAATACATTTCAAATGTTTTTTCACTAAATCCTTATAGTTTATATGTTATTTTCTCTGCCCTATCTCAAAACGGGATTGGTCAATTCGACCGACCTCGTAACCATAAAAAAAAATCGAAATAAACCTAAATTAACCTTCTTTTCTTTCTATAATGACTTCATATTGTAACATGAAACTACATTCCTTAATCCTAAGTAGCTCTAAGTTCGTAACATTATACATCTATTTATAATTTATTTTATTGCCCTTTGAACAGTGTCTAACTACTATCCCCGCCATTATTAGTTGTAAATCACTCTGGGAACATGCAGCTCACATTACGCTATCGAATTACATTGCCCACGAGCTGCTCGCGTGCATGCCTCGTGAACCATTTTAATTATATTATTATTATTACTTATTTTTACCTAATCTAGTGTTAAATAATTGAAACAGATCCGTACTTTTAATTTTAGTTACTTTTTTTCTTGCTCTCGATTGTCGAGGAGAGTTAAGCCTGATTATTTTAGTGATTATAGTAAAGCACTCAACAATTTTTAT
>NW_013786606.1:0-638 GCF_000517525.1 Limulus polyphemus
TTTCAGCCGTGACGCCCAATCCCGCTAGTAGTTGGTAAAAGAGTATACCAAGAGTTGGCGGTGGGTGGTGTTGACTATCTGCCTTTCTATTAGTCTATCACTGCTAAAAGTACGGACAGCTAGCGCAGATAGTTCTCGTGTAGCTTTACGCGAAATTCCAAAGAAACCAAACCAAAGTTGTGCAGCTTTGTACTTAACAACAAACAAACAAATAAAAGTGCGACCTAGTTTAAAAATTGTGGATACATTACGTGTCCACGACTTTTGCATTACATCATATTTTAGCATGCTGGTAATCAAATCTATGGAGTGTTTCTCGTGGAATAGGTAAACATTTCAGCGTCTTGTGGACTTGTTAACTTAATATAGATATATTATTGAGGTTTTAAAAGTGGCCTTGCATATTTGTTCGTATCAACCTTGTGTCTTATTTCCATCAATATTAAACAATTTAGCTAGTATGTATGCCTAGTCAGTGTTAAAACCTTCAATGTTTGAGAGTAATCGTAGTCTTAATAGTTTCTTTGCTGAGTTTCGCACAAAGCTACCCGTGAGCTACTACAATCTCGTACCTTAAGGATATTTAACTAACTGTCATTCTACTGTTTCTTGCTTTATTCCTATGTTTGTTTGTTTGT
>NW_013786607.1:0-636 GCF_000517525.1 Limulus polyphemus
ATGATCTAAAAAATACCCACCCACTCCTAAAAAAAAAAAAAAGTGGTAGTGCACATCTGCACATTCCTGGATACAGGTGCACATGAAAAAATTCATTCCGCACGTGGATTGAAAAAATAAGAGGGAACATTGATCGAAACCAGAGTAACTTCTGCGAAAGACCTGTTTTAATCACTCACACGTGACGTCAGTAAAACGTGCGCATGCACTCTGTAGGCTACAACACAGCATGACGTATGAGCTTCTAGTACACGTATATTTACAAATACAGGATGCTTGGAAATAATATTTCTAAACAAAAGCAAACTGCTCTGGTTAGAGGACTTTTCACTCACCATATACACATATAAGTGTGTGTGTGTCTGTGCGTTTTCTGCCCAACTTCCTGGTTATCTTACGAGTACATTTTTGAATTATATTTTATTCTTGGTTGTATGCAAGCGATGAGCTCCACCTGACGGTTGCTAAGGGTGAATCATTCTTTTCAAGTGTTGATGCTATTAAATTTCGCGAACTCATGTACTTGTATTTTTGGCAGAGTTAATATTGTTGCGTCAGCGAGTCACATGACTAGTGTGACGCCACGTTTCTAGAACTATCCTGTACCTTGGCGAATGCTCTAGCATTTACTAGATA
>NW_013786608.1:0-637 GCF_000517525.1 Limulus polyphemus
GAAAGACATTGAATTGTTGGAAGGATTTTAGAGGAGGGTTACTTGGATGGTGCCTGGTTATCATATGAGGAGAGATCAAAATCTCTGAAATTGTTTTCTCTTGAAAAAAACAACAAGTCAGTGGAGATCTGACTGAGGTATTTAAGACTGCAATGGGAAGCAATAGTGTTGATGCATCATATTTTTCATACTTAACAGTAATAATAGAAGTACTAGGGGGACATAAATATAAATTTTGGCAAGGGAAGAGTCATTATCAGTTAAGACAGTTTTATTTTTCTAACAGGGTGGTTGGCCTCTGGAATGGGTTGCCTTAGGATGTTGTGGAGGCAGTAAATTTAAGTTCATTTAAAAGAAAGCTTGATAACTATATGAAAGATAAGGGCTGGATTTAAAAAAAAATAAAATATATATATATATATATATATATTAATTTGTTTATTTGATAGTTTTAGTTTAGTTTAGTAGGAGAGGACAGCTGAGATAGAGCAATAGGTCCCTTGTTGTCCCTAAACATTATTTTATGTTAAGTAATTCCTGAAGTTGATGATAAATGTCTCAACTCGTTCCTGAAGTTGTCTGTAAATTTCTCAACTCTCAAGGTGTTCCTGAAGTTGTCGGTGATATCTTAACTGTC
>NW_013786609.1:0-635 GCF_000517525.1 Limulus polyphemus
AATGTCAGCCAAGTATACTTTGTGTCTGTCCTTCATGCCCATGAGCTCAATAGTTACCCACACTGGTCCCCACAACCTTACATAATGTCCTGTCACACCACAGAGGTTCTGTATGGCTTCTGGTATTCCTTTGTGATCCAGCATCTTGATACTCACAAGGATTTGCTAGGATGCAGAATATATGTCAAAGTTGCACCTTTGGCCATCCAGCTTCCCTGTTACGTAGATACTATGTGTGCTTGCCATTTTACACTAAGCTGTTGGGACTTTCATGATGGAGGTTGGTGGGCGTACCTTAGCACCAACCACTACTGGTTTCCCAAAGCTGACTTATTGGTGGTATTTTTCTTACACTGGCTCCAAAGATGTCCATGCTCCCCACAGTTCCAACAGCCTTTCTTGGTAGCAGCCTTTCCTGCCGTGATATCTTCCCTGTGTTGAAGTTCCCGGCATTGAGCTTTCTTGTGCCCAGGTTTGTTACAGTGCCAGCAAAGTCCCTCAAACCTCTCCTTTTCTGGCCTTGAATCCAGATGACTGTACCAACCTTGGTACCTTTGTGCTGGACTTTAACATAGAATTCAAATTCAAGAGCTCTGGCCATGGCATCCTGCATAGTAGAGGGGTGTGCTTGCTTT
>NW_013786610.1:0-638 GCF_000517525.1 Limulus polyphemus
TAAAGAAAAGGGGTCTAAAAGGAAAATGCTGCGTGAAAATGAACTGCACTAGAGTAGTTCACAGTTAACATAATGATTTTGTTGTCTTTCAAAATTTGTAGCGCATACTAAAGGGGGATACACATTTTGATAATAATGTTAGAAAAAAAACGACCTTCAAACTCCAGATAAAAGTTTTATTATAATTATCTGGTAAAGGTCATTTTTTGTAACACTATGACTGGTTATCTTCAACCAATGAGAAAGTGCCACAGCGATATAAAACCTTTAAAAGTACAAGAAGATATAGTATACCCAGAAGTAGTAATGTGGATCCAGTCATGGTTCCCAGAACTGAAATACCATATGATAAGCGTGTGGAAGCAAGTTTGGCTGGTCAAGGATACTACATACAATAGACTGTAGCAAGACTCCAAGTTTCAGTAGGAACTGTGTGCAAGACTATGAAGAGGGTTCGTGAAACTGGTACTGTGAATAACAGATGTTGTAGAGGTGAGAAAACCAAAACATTCCAGAAATGACGTTCAGATAAATGTTTGTTTTGAATTTCGCGCAAAGCTACACGAGGGCTATCTGCGCTAGCAGTCCCTAAGTTAGCAGTGTAAGACCAGAGGGAAGGCAGCTAGTCATCACCACCC
>NW_013786611.1:0-638 GCF_000517525.1 Limulus polyphemus
AGTAGTTGTACCAAGTAAGGCTAAAGATGAGTATGGTGGTTATAAATTCGGTACCTATAGTTACACCTAGGTATTTATGTAGTAGTTGTACCAAGTAAGGCTAAAGATGAGAATGGTGGCTATAAATTCTGTAACTATTTATGAAGTAGTTGTACCAAGTAAGGCTAAAGATGAGTATGGTGGCTATAAATTCTGTAACTAAAGTTACACTTAGGTGTTCGTGGAGTTGTTGTACCAAATAACGCTAATGATGAGTAAGGTGGTTATAAATTCGTTAACTAGACTTACACCTAGGTCTTTATGGAGTAGTTGTACCAAGTAAGGCTAAAGATGAGTATGGTGGTTTTAAATTCGGAAAGTAGAGTTACACCTAGGTGTTCAAGGAGTAGTTGTACCAAGTTAGGCTAAAGATGAGTATGCTGGTTATAAATTCGGAAACTAAAGATACACCAAGGTGTTCATGGAGTAATTGTACCAAGTAAGGCTAAAGATGAGTATGATGGTTATAAATGCGGTAACTAGAGTTACACCTACGTGTTCATGGAGAAGTTGTACCAAGTAAGGCTAAAGATGAGTATGGTGGTTATAATTTCTGAAACTAAGGTTACACCAACGTGTTCATGGAGAAGTTGTACCAA
>NW_013786612.1:0-638 GCF_000517525.1 Limulus polyphemus
ATGCCATCTGATACACACAAGATTGTTATTCATGCTGACAAAATGCCTGCTGGAGAACATGTGCGAAGATTCAATGCTCCAACTATAGACGAAGTGGCAATTGTTATAGTCGGAGATCAATTCCAACCTAGAGATATTGTTCTTCATTGGAGAAATGATCAATTGACAAAAGTTGCAGAAACTCATCGATGCTACGATGCCCTGCAATATCCAATAATTTTTTGGGATGGTGCCGATGGATATCACTTCAATATTAAGATGATAAATCCAGTCAGTGGCGAAGAAACAAATATGAAATGCAGCGCAATGAACTATTATTCATACCGATTAATGATTTAAGAGAATGAAGACAATCACATTTTGAAATGCCGTCAATTGTTTCACCAATACATCTTAGATATGTATGCAAAAATCGAAACAGAACGTTTGATATTCATCCGTTTGAATCAGACCAAGCTTCGCTCTGAAGAATATGTTCCTTTGCGAGATGCAGTTGTAAATGACAGTAATACAACTAACATTGGAAGACTAACGATTTTGCCATCTTCATATACAGGCAGTTCACGTCATATGCATGAGTACGCTCAAGATGCAATTGCGTATGTTCGTCACTATGGGCGTCCAGACTTATTCATTAC
>NW_013786613.1:0-638 GCF_000517525.1 Limulus polyphemus
TCTAACGATTCAGTGTAAATCTAATAATAAAAAACTAAAACAAAGAGATTAAAATACTTGGTCATTTTAAAAACAGTTTCTGGGAGAAAGTATGCGACTGCAGGCGTGAGATTTTAGGACGTAATCATGTACATTAATAATGTATAACGTAGTTCAATATTTACATAAATTAAAACCATACTTAGTCATGGAATATCAATCACAAACCCTGAAGGAATGATACGTTTCGTTGTTACATACGAAAACTGAGACAACTTGATGAACATCTGAGATCTTTCTTCAATAAATGTTTGTAAAGCCAGAGAATCGTACAGAGTTTTATTCAATAATCATTAGGGCACAGATATGTTTAAGGAATCTCTATTCAATAATGATTGTTTGTTAAGGCACAGATTCGTGTAGAGATTTTTTACTTCTTTCACACATTCACACCTATAAAGCGTGATGTAAAATTGGTTTTACATTTCACGCTTCTGTTCAGTAACTCTACAAGATTCAGTGAGTTTGGTTTTCTTTGAACATCTCCTCTTCTGCCACGGCCCGGCATGGCCAGGTGGTTAGGGTGCTCGACTCGCAATCTGCTGGTCGCGGGTTCGAATCCCCGTCCCAACAAACATGCCGTGGAGGCGTTATAATGT
>NW_013786614.1:0-639 GCF_000517525.1 Limulus polyphemus
CTGTCACTTTGAAAGTTCTTTAGAAACTATCTTTAACATTCTCCCACTTAACATTCGTTGTTTTGTAACATTTTCTATCCACCTATCCCAAATGTAAGTCATCCAACAAAACAAAGACAAAAACGTTATTTTGATCAAGAACTCTAAGAGATTTTCTGTCATCCATTCTGAAGCATTTTAAACATTATATAACATAAGTTGTTATCCAAGTTCGTAAAGTCTAAAATACTTCTCTGTTAATATCATTTCATTGAAACTTCTATAAGTTACATTGTTTGTTTTCTCCTTATTACCTTTCCAGGTATTTCAGTCAGTTCCATAATTCCTACAATCAGTGGTGGGATATTTTAACAACAGGTTCTCTCACGTAGCAGCATGTAAAAATATTAGATATTAAAAAAAAAGGAGGAGCCAGAAAGCCCCCCCCCCCCATCACTGAGAAAATAAAAATAGGCCGTCACGGATAGTGTTAAAGATTCTTTAGAAACTTTCAATTAAAAAAGTGTTTTATAATCTTTGAACTTAACAAAATTCAAATCTTTATTAATTTCTTCCATACGTAATACGTTAAAAAATATATTTCAAAAAAAGTAAAGTAGAAAAAAACAAAAGAAAAAATAAAATGGATAGTAACAGGTG
>NW_013786615.1:0-638 GCF_000517525.1 Limulus polyphemus
ATTGACATTTCCATGGGATTTTCCTTCTCTGTATTCAATATCATAATCATACTGGTCTATCTTTCCGATCCAATGTGCCAGTTGTCCCTCTGGGTTTTTTAATTATCTAAACCAGTGTAATGCAGCATGGTCTGTCCTGATGGTAAACCTAGTCCCATAGAGGTGAGGATGGAAATATGTCAGACTTTTTACTACAGCAAGGAGTTCCCTCCATGTTACACAGTAGTTCCTCTCTGGTCTACTTAGGACCCTACTGAAATAGGCCACCACATGTTCGTTTTCACCCACTTTCTGAGACAACACTTCTCCAATTCTGACATTACTAGCATCACAATCCAATATGTACGGCAGTGAGGGATTTGGAAGCTTTAAAAATGGAGCTGAGGCCAATTTTTCTTTCAATGTCTTAAAAGCATGCTAGCAAGAAACTATCCATTCAAACTTCTGGCCATTTTTTGTCAAATAATATAGTGAAGCATCTACAGCTGCAAAGATCTTCACAAACTTCCGGTAATAGATACAGAGTCACAAGAAACTTCTTAATCCTCCCACATTGTCTGGTGTTGGCCAATCACGCACTGCTTTCACCTTGTCAAGATCAGTTCGCACACCATGCTCACTTATAATGTGACCTAAGT
>NW_013786616.1:0-635 GCF_000517525.1 Limulus polyphemus
CAAACTGGAGATTATAATTAAAATTTTAGTACTATATATTACTCTAATTTTTTAATTAAAAATAAATATTAAAAACATATAGATAAACATTGATTTTTGTGTGCCACATGGTATGTTGAATGCAGCACTGGTTCAAATTAGATGTTTGTGAAGCCAAAATACTAAGTCTATAATTTCGAACAAATTAGAAACTCAAATTACTGGTATTGACAAGCTAGAATATAAAATAGGAGCATCTTATCTTTTCAATTTGCTAAGATATTGCTCATGTAATAAATCAAACACAGTGGCACCCTGCACACCTCTTTCCATTTTTGGAAATGCTCCCTTATATACACTTACTTCTGTATATGACATGAATGACCAATCAGAAGCTCAGAATGTTCCCCTAGTGGTTTTTTCTGCCATTTTAATGGACTTGGAGTTATTTCTTTCTTTTGAACCAATATTTCAACGAGATAGGGTGTGTCTTTAGTCTGCTCGAAATTTCATATTTTTTTAGACTAAAATACATTTTAGTTAATAAACTTTATAAATTATAGTGGAATTTTATGGTATTAATGTGGTAATTTATAATTTTTTAGTATTCAAATGTATATATATATATATATATATATATAACTAAAACCTAAAAA
>NW_013786617.1:0-638 GCF_000517525.1 Limulus polyphemus
GTGTCAAGTGTTTCATACTGTTATAACGATCGGACTGATGTCAAGTGTTTCATACTGTTATAACGATCGGACTGATGTCAAGTGTTTCATATTGTTATAACGATAGGACTCGTGATAAATGTTTCATATTGTTATAACGATAAAACTGGTGTCAAGTGTTGCATATTGTTATAACGATAGGACTAGTGGTAAGTGTTTCATGTTGTTATAACGATAGGACTCGTGTTAAGTGTTTCACATTGTCATAACGATAGGACTGGTGTCAAGTGTTTCATACTGGGATAACGATCGGACTGATGTCAAGTGTTTCATATTGTTATAACGATCGGACTGATGTCAAGTGTTTCATATTGTTATAACGATAGGACTGGTGTCAAGTGTTTCATATTGTTATAACGATAAAACTGGTGTCAAGTGTTTCATGTTGTTATAACGATAGGACTCGTGTTAAGTGTTTCACATTGTCATAACGATAGGACTGGTGTCAAGTGTTTCATACTGTGATAACGATAGGACCCGTGTTAAGTGTTTCACATTGTCATAACGATAGGACTCGTGATAAATGTTTCATATTGTTATAACGATAAAACTGGTGTCAAGTGTTTCATATTGTTATAACGATAGGACTAGTGTTAAGT
>NW_013786618.1:0-638 GCF_000517525.1 Limulus polyphemus
TCTGTTTGGTGTATATATATATATTATGTTCTATTTGGTATAGTGTATTAAGTTTTAATTAGTGTGGTGTATGCAGTGAATTAAAGTAATTACTTGTACCTGATGATGACAAAACCTTGTCGAAACGTTGTACATTTGCTGTCATGTTAAGCTTATATTAAAGTTTTTCTTCATGGATCAGATCCAATGACTATTTACAACATCCCCTTGTAACGTTTACAACAGTTCCAAGATCAGATCCAATAACTATTTACAACATCCCCTTGTAACGTTTACAACAGCTCTAAGATAAGATCCAATGACTATTTACAACATTCACTTGTAACGTTTACAACAGTTCTAAGATCAGATCCAATGACTATTTACAACATCCCCTTGTAACATTTACAACAGTCCTAGGATCAGATCCAATGACTATTTACAACATTCACTTGTAACGTTTACAACAATCCTAAGATCAGATCCAATAACTATTTACAACATTCACTTGTAACGTTTACAACAGTTCCAAGATCAGATCCAATAACTATTTACAACATTCACTTGTAAAGTTTACAACAGTTCTAAGATCAGGTCCGTTGACTATTTCAACATTCACTTGTAAAGTTTACAATAGTTCTAAGATCAGATCCAATGAG
>NW_013786619.1:0-1944 GCF_000517525.1 Limulus polyphemus
TACTGTGTACTGTCAATAAGAAGACACAAGGAATCCTGTATCTTCTTATTGACAGGACACAGTATTGATAAATCCTTTATCTTCTTATTGACAGGACACAGTATTGTTAAATGACAGTACACAGTATTGATAATAAGAAGAAACATAATTTAACAATACTGTGTCCTGTCAATAAGAAGATACAGGATTTATCAATACTGTGTACTGTCAAAAAGAAGACACAAGAATTAACAATACCGTGTCCTGTCAATAAGAAGATACAGGATTTATCAATACTGTGTACTGTCAATAAAAAGACATAATTTAACAATACTGTGTCCTGTCAATAAGAAGATAAAGAATTTATCAATAATGTGTACTGTCCATAAGAAGACAAAAGATTTAACGATACTGTGTACTATCATAACAAGTCATAACATTTAATGATACTGTGTACTATCAATAACAAGCCACAAGATTTAACGGACAGGACTCAGTATTTTTAAATTTTGTGTCTTCTTATTGAGAGTACACACTATCGTTAAATCTTGTGTCTTCTTATTGACAGTACACAGTATCGTTAAATCTTTTGGCTTGTTATTGATAGTACACAGTATCATTAAATCTTATGACTTGTTATGATAGTACACAGTATCGTTTAATCTTGTGTCTTCTTATTGACAGTACCGGGTATTGATAAATCCTTTTTCTTCTTATTGACTGGACACAGTATTGTTAAATCTTTTGTCTTCTTATTGACATTACATAGTATTTTTAAATTTTGTGCCTTCTTATTGACAGTACACAGTATCGTTAAATCTTGTTTCTTCTTATTGACAGTACACAGTATTGACAAATCCTGTATGTTCTTTTTGACAGGACACAGTATTGTTAAATCTTGTGTCTTCTTATTGACAGTACACAGTATTCATAAATCCTGTATCTTCTTATTGACAGGACACAGTATTGTTAAATCTTGTCTCTTCTTATTGATAGTACACAGTATCGTTAAATCTTGTGTCTTCTTATTGACAGTACACAGTATTGATAAATCCTGTATCTTCTTATTGACAAGCCTCAGTATTGTTAAATCTTGTGTCTTTTTACTGACAGTACACAGTATGTGTCTTCTAATTTACAGTACACAGTGTTGATAAATCCTGTATCTTCTTATTTTGTTAAATCTTCAATATTGTTAAATTTTGTGTCTTCTTATTGACAGTACACAGTATTGATGAATCCTGTATCTTCTTATTGACAGGACACAGTATTGATAAATCCTGTATCTTCTTATTGACAGGACACAGTAACAGTATTGTTAAATCTTGTGTCTTCTAATTGACAGAACACAGTGTTGATAAGTCCTTTATCTTCTTATTGACAGGACACAGTATTTTTAAATCTTGTGTCTTTTTATTGACAGTACACAGTATCGTTAAATCTTTTGGCTTGTTATTGATAGTACAAAGTATCATTAAATATTATGACTTGTTATGATAGTACACAGTATCGTTAAATCTTTTGTCTTCTTATTGACAGTACACAATATTGATAAATTCTTTATCTTCTTATTGACAGGACACAGTATTGTTGTCCTGTCAACAAGAAGATACAGGATTTATCAATACTGTGTCCTGTCAATAAGAAGATTCAGGATTCATCAATACTGTGTACTGTCAATAAGAAGAAACATAATTTAACAATACTGTGTCTTGTCAATAAGAAGATAAAGAATTTATCAATACTGTGTACTGTAAATAAGAAGACAAAAGATTTAACGTTACTATGTACTATCATAACAAGTCATAAGATTCAATGATACTTTGTACTATCAATAACAAGCCAAAAGATTTAACGATATTGTGTACTGTCAATAAAAAGACACAAGATTTAAAAATACTGTGTCCTGTATAAAGAAGATAATAGATTTATTAACATTGTGTACTGTCAATTAGAAGACACAAT
>NW_013786620.1:0-639 GCF_000517525.1 Limulus polyphemus
AGTGCAATATTGAAATTAGCTTGAATTCTTCATTGCTTCCGAATAGTGGGTGACCCAACGGGTCACAGGTTGTCTAGTCTTGCATTACATCCTGGCTGATTTAAAGCAACCAATCAATCTTGCATAACATCCTGGCTGATTTAAAACAACTAATCAATCTTGCATAACATACTGACTGATTTAAAGCTACTAATCAACCATGTCTAATTATTATTCGCGCCTTTATAACTGATAAATCCCTTGGGGAACGTGCAGCTCTCGTTATGCTAATCAAGTGACATTAACCAAGAGCTGCTCACGTGCGTTCCTCGTGAACCATTTTAATTATATTATTATTATTTATTTTACCTAATCTAGGCTTAAGTAACTTAAAAAGCTTAGTATAACTATGAAAACAAGAAATAAAATACTTAACTAATCTTCTTTTTTTTTGCCGTCGGGTTTCGAAGAGAGTTAACCCTACTTTTTTATAGTACTAATAGTAATGCATTGTATAATTTTTATTTAATTAAATAATGCACCAAAGGATATAGACTAATAACATTCAAAAAGTAGACATATTCCCTTACCTCTCAAAATTTGTCTGGTTTTCTAACTATGCGACAAGAGACGTTACAAATTCATCCAAGGTAGTCGTTA
>NW_013786621.1:0-638 GCF_000517525.1 Limulus polyphemus
CATGTCGATGTCATCTCTAACACCTTCCACATTTACATACGTTTTCCCATTAAGATGGTGTTGTAGCGAACGAAAAAGATGGTAATCCAATGGTGTCATATCTGGAGAATATGGTGGGCGGGGGAGAAGTTCCCAACCCAACTACATAATCTTGTGTTGTGTCAAACGTGCCACATGTAGACGTGCATTGTCGTGGAGAAGAAGAACACCTTTCCGATTGACGAGTAAAGGGCGTTTCTTATGAATGGTTTGATTTAAACGTTCAAGTTGCTGACTATAGACCTCTGCATTGACAGTTTGCTGTGGATTGAGGAGTTCGAAATGAATTACTACTTTGATGTCCCGCCAAATGCAAAGCATCACTTTCTGTGGATGGAGTCCAGGATTTGGGGTCGGAAGTGGTTTTTGTCTCAGACTGAGCCATTATTTATGGCGTTTAATATTCGCATAGATAATCCATTTTTCATCACCGGTGACAATTCTGTTCAAAAATGGTTCACGCGCATTACGTGCCAGAAGAGACGAAGCAAGGTTCACACGTTGGAAACGATGATCATCGGAGAGTTCGTGAGGCACCCAAACACCTTCTTTAAGGAGTTGTCCCATATTTCTTAGATATTTACGTATTGTTTCACGAG
>NW_013786622.1:0-638 GCF_000517525.1 Limulus polyphemus
AGTTGTGGTTGGAATAAGACTACTCTGTCCAATTAAGTGCGTATCATTGTTGTTGGGAAACGATTTGGTTGGGATAAAAGTTGTTGCCGAATCCAAAATGGTTAGCGAGCCAATTACTGTTTTATCTAAGGATGATGTCATTGAAGATAATCCCTATGTGTTTCTCTCGTGTGCTGTGACTCGAGCTCAAGCTAAGAAATTAAGCCAAAAACAAATGATAGACGTGGATTCAGAGGACGATATTATAAATTTGTCTCAGATATATTTTGGGTCTGACGGAGATCTTGTGGATGATTGTCCTACTGACAATTCCTCGGTGCTTGACAATGATGGACGTGAGGGATCTAATTCACCTGGTGAAGTTCCGTTTGCTCCACGTAAACTGATTGCTGAGCAAGAAAAGGATCCACAGATCTCTTCACTCTTTAAATATGCACTCCAAAAAGATGAACTGGAGAAAATTCCAAATGGTTATTTTTTTCAAAAATGGTATGCTTAGGAGGAAATGGAGACCACCAGATGTGTCAGCTTCAGAAAACTGGAGTATTGTTTACCAAATCGCTGTTCTCAAAGCATACGGTTCTGAAATATTGAAAGTTGCCCATGAACTCCCTATGGGGGGTAATTTAGGTGTCAAC
>NW_013786623.1:0-637 GCF_000517525.1 Limulus polyphemus
CCGATCTCTGTGTCTGCTATCCTCAGTTCCCGCCGACCGTAATCGCTGTCTTTCTCTCTCTCTGCCTGCTTTGTCTCTGCCTCCGTCCCTGTCTCCACTACTGCTTCGACTCCGTCTGTCTCTCTCAGTGTCTAGCGCACTTATATACGATAATGCTGCCTGTTCTAGAAACTTCTAAGACTCTCAACACGTGCTACCAGTATCACTTGCCTTCCGCTGTCGTCACGTGACACCCGCTGTCGTAACACACTAGCGAATCTTCTAGAATACTCCTCACGTGACCCCACTGTCGTAACAATATCATACTGTTTTGATGCATCTTTCTTAAGATTAAATAGTATATGTACATATGAATGATACACCATATAAGCTTATGGTGATGTTAAACATTTAAGTTGTATTTAACTTAAGTGAAAAACTTACATGGATGAATTTAATTCTTAGATTAAATGAATTAGGTGGATATGCATTAATATTGAAATATATAGTTATAAAAGCCTCTATTTTATGAGACTATTTCTGTGTTGAAAGCTTAGTATGATTGTCTCATATATTTTGCAGAAATATAGAGAAGAGATACATACTAATATATCTATTTGTGTGTGTGTGTGTATATATATATATATATATATATATA
>NW_013786624.1:0-636 GCF_000517525.1 Limulus polyphemus
GGTGCCATATCTGGAGAATAGTGGGTGGGTGGGGGAGAACTTCCCAACCCAACTCCATAATCTTGTGTTACGTCAAACGTGTCACATGCATTGTCGTGGAGAAGAAGAACACCTTTCTAATTGACGAGTGAAGGGTGTTTCTGATAAAGGGCTTGATTTAAACGTTCCAGTTGCTAACTATAGATCTCTACATTGACAGTTCGCTGTGGATTGAGGAGTTCGAAATGAATTACTCCTTTGATGTTCCACCAAATGCAAAGCATCACTTTCTGCGGATGGAGTTTAGGGGTCGAAAGTGGTTTTGTCTAGGACTGAGCCATTGTTTTTGTCGTTTAATATTCGCATAGAGAATCCATTTTTCATCACCGTTGGCAATTCTGTCGAAAAATGGTTCACGCACATTACGCGCCAGAAGAGACGAAGCAACGTTCACACGTTGGAAACGACGATCATCGGAGAGTTCGTGAGGCACCCAAACACCTTCTTTATGGAATTTTCTCATATTCCTTAGATGTTTACGTATTGTTTCATGAGAGATATATATAATTTCAGGGCCATTTCACGAGTTTGTTGCCTTGGGTTAGACTCAACAAGCGTCTTCAAAGCATCAATATCAATTTCAACATGTCGACTCCT
>NW_013786625.1:0-638 GCF_000517525.1 Limulus polyphemus
TAACATTATACATCTATTTATAATTAAATTTTATTGTTTTATTGCCCTTTGAACCATGTATAAATACTATCCATGCCATTATAAGTTGTAAATCAATTGGGCACGTGCAGCTCACGTTACGCTATCGAATTACATTACCCACAAGCTGCTCGCGTGCATGCCTTGTGAACCATTTTAATCATATTATTATTATTACTTATTTTACCTAATCTAGTCTTAAATAACTTTAAAAGCTCCATATTTTTAGGTTTTAGTTACTTTTAAAATAATAAATATGAAAAACAAGAAATAAAGTACTTGCCCAATCTTCTTTTTTCTTGCCCTCAATTGTCGAGGAGAGTTAAGCCTAATTTTTTTATAGCAATTATAGTAAAGCACTTAACAATTTTTATTTAATTAAATAATGCACCAAAGAATATAGACTCATGCAAAAAGGAGACAAATTCCCTTAGTTCTCAAAATTTTCCTGGCTTTCTAACTATCCGACAAGAGCCGTTACAAATTCATCCAAGCTAGTTGTTAATTCTCCCATAGGAACGAAATTGCTACTCCGAGTGACATTGACGTTATCTGTTCAAAACACAGTGCTATACAATATGCCATTTTACAGATGAAAACCTTGACTTTTTATTGGTTAT
>NW_013786626.1:0-638 GCF_000517525.1 Limulus polyphemus
AAATTAGATGTTTGTGAAGTCAAAATACTGAGTCTACAGTTCAAAGAAATTAGAAACTCAAATTACCGATACTGTCAAGCTAAAATATAAAATAAGAGCCTCTTATCTTTTCAATTTACAAAGATATTGCTCATGTAATAAATCAAACGCAGTGACACCACGCCCACCTCTTTCCATTTTTGGAAATGCTCCCTTATATACACTTACTCCTATATATGACATGAATAACCAATCAGAAGCTCAGAATGTCCCCCTAGTGGCTTTATCATCGATTTTGGCGGATGTGGCGCCATTCTTTCTTTTGAACCAATATTTCAACAAGGTACGGTGTATCTTTAGCCTGCTCAAAATTTCATACTTTTTAGTCTAAAATACCTCTTAGTTACTAATTTTTATAAATTATAGTGGAATTCTATAGTATTAATGTAGTAATTTATTATTTTTTAGTTATTTAAATGTATATATATATATATATATAAAACCTAAAAAACACTTTGTTTCATATCCTCCACCTGCAAAAGTTTTAAAGGCTTAGCAACCTATGTAAAGCAGCAACCGAGAACAAAGGCGTAACTAGAAGAAATAATGGTTTGCTTTATTTCTTTATTTACTGTTCTATGTTTAAGGGAAAATATGTT
>NW_013786627.1:0-1145 GCF_000517525.1 Limulus polyphemus
AGCGTCGTGTGACTTCCGCTGTCGTAACGATATCAATCATGGTTTTTATATTCTGATTTTGGAATACATCAACTGGGAATTCGGGGCACTGTAAAATGTAATCAGGAATATGCGGACTTGTAACTCCGAACTTACTCAAAAGTGTGAAATTAGTAAAAAAAAACAACAAAAAAAACTTGTATTTGTAGAAGCTCTGGCATTAAGATGTTTAGACGTTCGTTTGAGTTTTTCCCTCCATATTAAAGCCAACGATAAAATACCCGTATCTCTTATTATATTTACTTTAAAGTTAGTTTAGTTAAGAAGGTATTTTTTTGATTACGTTTACAGTTCAATCTTTACGGTAGGTAGGTAGGTATTGATATTTTTCTTTGTTACTTTTATGTATCCTAATTTTCGCATGTTTCTTTAATATTTGAACTTATGTAGCTAAGTAACTTGAAATAATAATAGATTAGCAGTATAGCTACCGCATACAGAGCACTAACCGCAATTTATTTAGGCCTACTATATTATATGCATGATGAACTCTGTAATGAACGACATGTGTCGTCAGCAATGGATATGATGGAGAAATAGTGGTTGAAATACAATTATACACACACTTCTTCTTTTTGAAAAACCATAATGGACTGAATAACGAATCTAGTGTTAAAGAGATAATAGGCCTAATACTAATTCTTATCACAAGTATAATTAATTATAATCATATTTCGCCACCTCAGAAAAGACGTTCACATCATAATAACTGTTGAATTTTGTTATTGTTTAGCTGGCGATTTAAAAATAATTTAATACTCCAATTAAAACAGCTGTTATTTTTCTTCCAACAACTTTTGTAATCTCTATTCTTGTTTCTTTTCTCGTTCTTCTATTGCTGCCATCAAATCTGCTAAGCTGTAGTTTGATTTTCCGCCTCTCGTTTCCATCTTCTTCTCTTTTTTTTCTATCCCACTTCTGACACCAATTTGTTACGTCTCCGTTTGTTAATTAATTTTCCGTAAATTCGTTCCGACGAAACTTTAGCGACACAAGTTTTTTCTTAAATGAAACTGGTTTATTCTTTCCGAATATAACTTTACGATACACTCAACTTCCACAGTCGCGCTATAACAAACTATAATTCACATCTCACTAGCTCTACT
>NW_013786628.1:0-636 GCF_000517525.1 Limulus polyphemus
GCTATTTTCATGTGTTAGGATGCCATCTCTTTCTTTTGAACCAACATTTCAAGGAGGTAGGTTGTATCTTTAGTCTGCTCGAAATTTTATATATTTTTAGACCCAAATACAGCTTAGTTACTAAACTTGATAAATTATGGTGGAATTCTATATTGATATAGTAATGTATGATTTTTTGGTTATTCAACTGTATATATAAAATCTAAAAAACATTATTTCGTTTCATATCCTCCACATGCAAAATTTTAAAAGGCTTTGCAACTTACGTGAAGCATCAACCGAGTACAAAGGTTGTAACTAGAAAAGATAATTGTTTGCTTTACTCCTTTATTTACTATTCTATGTTTTAAGAATAATAAGCTTAAGAACTTATTTCAAAATAGTAATAATCTATATACATATATAATGTATAATAATCAAAATGTGACTGTATTTTTACAAAATACTAGTCTATTAAAACACAGCCAAGACAGGTCAGTTTTATAATATTTGATATGGTAACATGAGAGCACATATACCATAGCATTGTAACTTCTGTAGTGTTAGCCAGGCATGGCTGAAAGGTCAATATAATAAATATATATAAATGTGTAATGTTATGAGAGTTAAGCTATTTAGTCTAAATGTTTATGTTTT
>NW_013786629.1:0-641 GCF_000517525.1 Limulus polyphemus
AATTACAGATATCGACAAGGTAGAAAATAAAATAGGAAGATCTTATGTTTTCTATTTGCTAAGATATTGCTGATGTAATAAATCAAACAAGTGGCACCCCACCCATCTCTTTCCATTTTTGGAAATGCTCTCTCATATACACTTACTTCTATATATATACATGAATAACCAATCGGAAGCTCAGAATGTCCCCTAGTGGTTTTCTCAGCCTTTCTAATGTAACCAGCGCCATTTATTTTATTTGAACCAAGAGTTCAATGAGGTAGGTTGTCTTTAGTCTGCTCGAAAATTCATATTTTTTAAAGAGTAAAATGCATCTTAGTTACTAAGCTTGATGAATTATAGTTGAATTTTATAGCATTGATATAGTAATCTATGATTTTTATTTATTCAAATGTATATAAAACCTAAAAAAATATTTTATTTCATATCCTCCACTTGCAAAATTTTTAAAGGCTTAGCAACCTACCTCAAACAGCAACTGAATACAACGGTCGTAACTAGAAAAGATAATTGTTTGCTTTACCTTATTTACTATTCTATGTTTTAGTATAAATAAGTTTAAGAACTTATTTCAAAATATCGATCATCTATATACACATATAATGTATGATAATTGAAATGTGACTGTATTTGTAAAT
>NW_013786630.1:0-754 GCF_000517525.1 Limulus polyphemus
AAGGATGGGACCCAACGTTGTTGTGTGGACTTCATGGCTCTTAATAGTATACCGAAAAAAAACTCATACCCACTGCCAAGAATTGATGATACTCTTGATGCCCTAAGTGGAGCCAGGTGGTTTTCAACTCTGGACTTAAAGTCAGGTTTCCATCAAGTGAAAATGGCTGAAGCAGATAAACCTAAGACAGCATTTAGTTATGGCCAAGGTCTCTGGCAATACCGAGTGATGCCATTCGGGCTTAGCAATGCTCCAGCAACATTTGAGAGGCTGATGGAAAGGGTATTGGAAGGTCTACA
Organism: Limulus polyphemus; assembly: GCF_000517525.1. Taxonomy (NCBI): domain Eukaryota; kingdom Metazoa; phylum Arthropoda; class Merostomata; order Xiphosura; family Limulidae; genus Limulus; species Limulus polyphemus. The sequence continues at coordinate 300 of NW_013786630.1, forward strand.
ATGGAGGATAGCCCTAGTGTACCTGGATGATGTCATTGTATTTGCAACAACTTTTGATGAGGAAATGTCCTGGATAGAGGAAGTATTCAAGCTTTTGAAAGCAGCAAACCTCAAACTCCATCCCAAGAAATGCCACTTGTTCCAGAAAGAGGTGCTTTACTTAGGTCACATTGTAAGCGAGCATGGTGTGTAAACTGATCCTGACAAGGTGAAAGCAGTGCGTGATTGGCCAACACCAGACAATGTGGGAGAGTTGAGAAGTTTCTTGGGACTCTGTACCTATTACCGGAAGTTTGTGAAGGACTTTGCAACTATATCTGTTCCACTACATGATTTAACAAAAAAAGGCCAGAAGTTTGAATGGACAGTTTCTTGCCAGCATGCTTTCAAGACATTGAAAGAAAAATTGGCCCTGCTCCACTTTTAAAGCTTCCAAATCCCTCACTGCCGTACAT
>NW_013786631.1:0-638 GCF_000517525.1 Limulus polyphemus
GTTGCTAGCTGTGGAGAGGATGCTGCTGATTTACAAAAGGATTTAGGTCATTTACTGAGTTGGGCAAATAAATGGCAGATGGGTTTTAATTATAATAAATGCAAAATAATGCATGTGGGTTATCATAATTTGAATTATAAGTATAATTTGGATGGGAATAACCTTAAAAGTGTTATGAAGGAAAGGGATCTTGGTGTAACAGACGATCAGTCTCTAAAGCCAACCAATCAGTATGCTGTTGCTAGTGGTAGGACAAATAGGATTTGAGGTTATATCTACAGAAATATTGAATACCAGTCTAAAGAGGTTATAATTTCATTGTACAGGCCACTGGTTAGGCCACATTTGGAATACTGTGTTCAGTCTTGGGTTCCTTACCTTAGGAAAGACATTGAATTGTTGGAAAGGGTTCAGAGAAGGGTTACTAGAATGATGCCTAGGATGGAGGGGTTGTCATACGATGAGAGGATGAAATCTCTCAACTTGTTTTCCCTTGAAAAAAAGAAGAGTTAGGGGGATCTGATTGAGGTGTTTAAGATTGTAAAGGGAATTGATAATGTTGATGTATCATCTTTTTTTATATTTAACAATGAGAATAGTAGGACTAGGGGACACAAATATAAATTTTGGCAAGGTAG
>NW_013786632.1:0-638 GCF_000517525.1 Limulus polyphemus
GTCTCTCTTCTAGTTTCTTTTGCTGTTTATTTTGTTGTTCGAGCTACCACTGTTGCAGGTTTTCTTGCAACTGCTGTTGTCTCTCTTCTTGTTTCTTTTGCTGTTCTTGTATTGCTGCCATCAAATCTGCTAAGCTGTAGTTTGATTTTCCGCCTCTCGTTTCCATCTTCTTCTCTTTTTTTTTCTATCCCACTTCTGACACCAATTTGTTACGTCTCCGTTTGTTAATTGATTTCCAGTAAATTCGTTCCGACGAAACTTTAGCGACACAAGGCCACTCTTAAATAAAACTGGTTTATTCTTTCCGAATACAACTGTAGGATACACTCAACTTCAACAGTTGCGCTATAACAAACTATAATTCACGTCTCACGAGCTCGACTTCAACAATACTTCTCTCTCTCTGACAGCAGTTCAATTACTCATTACCTACACACATTATCCCGTCACGTTGTCACCATCTTATATATACCAGACTACCCCCAAGCTAGTAAATGCTAGGGCATTCACGAAGGTTCAAGAGGAGTGGCGTGACACTAGTCACGTGACCTCGCTAACGCAACAATACTATCTGACTGCAGGTCAATTACTCACTACCTACACATTATCCCGTCACGTTGTCACCATCTTATATATAC
>NW_013786633.1:0-637 GCF_000517525.1 Limulus polyphemus
GGCCTATAATTGCCTGGACAATGTTTATCACCTCCTTTAAATATTGGATTAACATTAGCCAACTTCCAATCTTTTAATATTCTTCCACTACTCAATGACCTCTAAAAATATTAGCTAGCAGTTCACAAATAAAATCTTTAAGTTCCTTTAAAACTCTAGGATAAAAGTTGTCTGATCCAGGAGATTTATCAATTTTTGAGGTTTTACAACTTTTCTCCTAAAATTTCAGAACTTAAAATGATATCTTTTACATCAATATTTTCCCCATTGATTAAGTGCTCTGGTTGAGAAATAATACATGTTCTTCCTTCACAAAAAACTGAAGAGAACATATAATTTAATAAGTTTACCATCTCATAATCTTCCAAGATCAGCTCCCCACTATCATGTTTATGAAGTCCAATCCCCATCTTAACATTTTGCTTACCCATCATATACCTAAAAAATTCCTTATTGTTTGATTTAACTCTCTCAGCCAACACTCTTTCATGTACAGTTTTTGCCCTTTTAACTTCCTTTTTAACAAGCTCTCTTGATTTCCTATAGTACTCCAAGTCTTTATTATTTCCAATAAGTTTAAATTTCTTGAATTCATTATGTTTATCCCTAATATGATCTCTTAAGCCTTTACTAAACC
>NW_013786634.1:0-638 GCF_000517525.1 Limulus polyphemus
CTCCTGCTGTGGAATCTTCCCTGTGTTGAAATTGCCAGCATTGAGCTCTCTTTTGCCCAGGTTTATTACAATGATAGTAAAGTCCCTCAAACCTCTCTGAAAGGCTGACCTTTCCTGGTCTTGAATCCTGATGACTGTACCTTGGTACATCTGTGCTGGACTTAACATAGGATTCGAATTCAAGAGCTCTGACCATTGCATCCTGCATAGTAAAGGGGTGTGCTTTGCTTTATTTGTATCTTCAGTTGTGGACTGTCCAAAGCATCTACAAACTGATCCCTGAGCAACAACTTGAGGAGATTGGGTGGTACAGTTGGGTAGGTTTTGTGTACCATATTTTTCTAATCCTGTGCCACCTCTTCCAAGCTCTCCCCTTTTGCCCGGACTCTCATCCAAAACTTAGCCCTGTAGACTTCGGACTGATTTTGTGTTCCATACCTGAGTTCTAGAGCCGCTACTAGTGCTCTATAGTTGTGCCTATCATCTGCTGTCAACTGTCCAATTATTTCCAGTCATTGTCCCTTCAAGCTCGTTACCAGATATACTGCTTTCTGCTCCTCTGTCCATCTACTCATTTCTGCCAGTAGCTCAAATTGTGCTCTATATGCTTCCCACGGTTCCTTCCCATCGAATTCTTC
>NW_013786635.1:0-635 GCF_000517525.1 Limulus polyphemus
GGAGAATATGGTGGGTGGAGGAGAACCTTGCGTTGTGTCAAACGTGCCACATGTGGACGTGCATTGTCGTGGAGAAGAAGAACACCTTTCCGATTGACGAGTGAAGGGCGTTTCTGATTAAGGGCTTGATTTAAACGTTCCAGTTGATGATTATAGATCTCTGCATTGACAGTTCGCTGTGGATTAAGGAGTTCGAAATGAATTACTCCTTTAATATCCCACCAAATGCAAAGTATCACTTTCTGCGGATGGAGTCCAGGTTTTGGGGTCGGAAGTGGTTTTCGTCTAGGACTCAGTCATTATTTTTGGAGTTTAATATTCGCATATAGAACCCATTTTCCATGACCGGTGACAATTCTGTCTAAAAATGGTTCACGCGCATTACGCGCCAGAAGAGACGAAGCAACATTTACACGTTGGAAACGATGATAACCGGAGAGTTCGTGAGGCACCCAGACATATTCTTTATGGAGTTTTCTCATATTCCTTAGATGTATGAGAGACATACAATTTCAGGGCAATTTCACGAGTATGTTGCCTAAGGCTAGACTCAACAAGCGTCTTCAGAGCATCATTATGAATTCCAACATGTCGGCCCCTGCCATCATAGTTTTAAAGCTAAAGTCACCTGAACG
>NW_013786636.1:0-638 GCF_000517525.1 Limulus polyphemus
TATACACACACACACACAGTCAATAGAAGGAAGATTATTATATATATATATACATATATATATATATATATATATATTCATACAATGTATCACAGTATGTTTCTTGAAAACAAAAATGCTATTTCTATTTTAAAAAAGCAAAACAAGTAAGTTATTGTGAGTTCCAAATGTTACATATTATGTGTTCAATCTTCTATTTATATTACATTGACTTTTTTTTTTGTAAAATGGCATCTTTGTAAGTTCTAGGATTGTACCAAGATTATCCAGGTAATCAATATGATAAAAGCCTTATTTCTTTATGCTATAATTTGGAAACCAACAAGATTCATAATTAAGACTTGGCATAGACAGGCTAGGTTCCAGTTAAGATAGTGTTACGACAGCAGAAGTCACGTGATGCTGCTAGCACATGCGTGACTGAGTTTCTCAAATTATCGGGGAAGCTCAAGTATGATCGAGATGCCTCTTTGTTAGTATATAAGCCTGCCGAGAAAAGCCAGCGGGATTGAATGTATGGTTAAGCGAACGGTAGTCACAGTAAGTTTCGGGTAAGTTACAATTCTGTTTCAAGCTAGTGTGTGTTTTGCACTCGTAGAAAGCAAAGTTATCGAGTTTAAAGTGGCGAGAAAAGTACT
>NW_013786637.1:0-637 GCF_000517525.1 Limulus polyphemus
ATTGTTCTTCCCGAACAATAGCCATTTACATTAAACCAATAACAAGTTAACAAGAACTTAATTAAATGTACAGAATTACAAACACAAAATTACATTTCAACAAAGACACTTAATTTTACGGGACGTATCTTCTTCCGTACTGGTCTCCATCTCGTTGGCTTCTGCTTCACGTGGGGTTCATCTGCTTCATCAGGAAATGTTCTATCGTCGATAACAGTCACATCAGTGGAGGTAACTTCATCAAGAGCCTCACCGTTTCCCTTCTCAAAATTGAGTAGAGTTTCTTCTTCGACAGTGGCTTCTTCAGGTGGCACGTCCTCAGCAGCATCATTTGTTCTGTTGTTCACTTCGTCCCAACTGAAATGTCCTGGACCATGACAACGCCAAAGCCTGTTGGCATGCGCCACTTTTGGCTTACCTCGCCGACCACATTTTACCCGGAAAGTCACGTCTGAGAGACGATCCGCTATATTATATGGGCCTTCCCACGGAGAAGACAACTTAGGAGACTTCCCTTTGGTCTTCCTGGGATTATACAACCACACCTTGTCTCCTGGTACAAAGCTGACTTCAGTAGATCTCTTATCATAAGTTAACTTCATCGAATCAGCAGACGTTTTCAAGTTTGAACGCACTT
>NW_013786638.1:0-638 GCF_000517525.1 Limulus polyphemus
GCCCTCGATTGACCAGGAGAGTTAAGCTCATTTTGTTTAGTAATTATAGTAAAGTACTTAACAATTTTAATTTAATTAAATAATACACCAAAGAATATAGACTAATAACATGCATAAAGTAGACAAATTCACTTATTTCAAAAAATTTACCTGGCTTTCTAACTATGCAGCAAAAGCCCTTACAAATTCATCCAAGATAGTCATTAACTTTCCCACAGGAACGATGTTGCTACTCCAAGTGAAATTGACATCTATCTGTTCAAAGCACAATATTATACAATACGCCATTTGATAGATGAAAACCTTGACTTTCTATTGGTTATAGGTAATGTATAATGAAAGGTAAGAGAGGACTATCAACGAGTTGTGAAAGAAAGGATGTGACAAGTAGGTGTGGAAGGGGTGTGTGATTTTCTATTGGATAGCTTTGTAACCAAACAAAATTGAAGGCTATAAAAATTATAGTTTGTTTGAGTAATAATAATTTTATAGAGAGCAATTTACATTTAATTTCGTACATTTTCGAGAGGTTATGCATAAAATAGGGTGATGATATGCTAAGACAAAATGTGTCACGTGTGTTGCACTAGCGGAAATTCAGGACTTTTTTATATATTTCCTTGTAAAATTGAGAACTT
>NW_013786639.1:0-952 GCF_000517525.1 Limulus polyphemus
ATCACAACAATGGACCTACACAAAGTATTATTAGTGCACATTTACGTACACAAACCTGCAATAAACTATCACTTCTAAAAATAACTAAGTTCAACACTTGTGCTCTACTTAAACCATGCTCCAGATCTAGAGTGAATTGATCAGCGGGAATTCATCTCGGCGGAAGAAAGTTAGTTTAATCAACTCACGAATTCACCCACTGAAAGGCGACCATCCAACACCAACATCAGGAAGCATGTACACACACTGTGTTTTGTTTTTGGATTAATAAAGAGTATTTTCATTGTGTATTACACATCAAACCCGTGTTCCAATATAAAATATAAGTCGAGCTGCATTTTTTTAGGTCTACGTTTTTGAAAACAATTAAGGTTGTTGTTTTTAATTTGTATATTTATGTTTATTTTATTTACTTTCTAAAACATGCCGTATTTCTTTTTTCACTTAGTTAGAGAGGAATTATTTTTTCAAACATCTATTAAAAAATAACTTTATTAACTGTTAATTTTTATCTAATTCGTAATTGTATTGAATAATATTAATTTACGGATATAAAAATATATATATTTATATATATAATCCTGAATCACACCAAGACCAAATATATAAAACTATAGTACACTGTGGGAAAGGCAAAATGTATCCTAGCAACGGAGGTTTTAGTAAACGGAGCTAAAAAAGCAAAAGAGATGGGCTGGTTATTAAATTTACAATCCTCATACATAAAACAACATTACAACTAAAAACAAGCCCACTGACAGCTATTCCAAGCCCTAGGGCAGAACAGTCAATAGCTCCACAGAAAAGGACTAGTGACTGTTGTAACACATTTTTATCCTACTGATAACAGAAGGTTTGTTTGTTTGTTTTGAATTTCGCGCAAAGGTGCACGAGGGCTATCTGCGCCAGCCGTCCCTAATTTAGCAGTGTAAGACTAGAGGGAAGGCAGCTA
>NW_013786640.1:0-638 GCF_000517525.1 Limulus polyphemus
TTGAGATAACTAACCTGGTCAAGTTACACATCAAGTGCATACTTAGATGGAACAGAAAATTACTTTACGTACGTATATAAGCTATTTTAGTTTCCATTAACGTCAAAAACTGATATTTGACGGAAACAACAGGGCCGTTGACGGAGAGGCAGGGTATAAATCATCGCACAGTGGCACAGCGGTATGTCTGCGGACTTGCAACGCTAAAATCCGGGTTTTGATACCCGTGGTGGGCAGAGCACAGATAGTCCATCGTGTAGCTTTGTACTTAATTACAACAGGAGTGATAGTTTAGCGATTTTGCAGTTCGAGCTGTGGTAATCCAAACTATCATATATTTTCAGTGGATGTGCTCGAATGGACTCTTACTCCAATATACCAAATTTCAAGGCAATGTATTAAGAACTACCTGAGATATAACATATTCAATTTTAATTCAGTTTCTTCCACTTTTTTTTTCTACGCACCCAAAATACGGAAACTTTATTTGATAGAAAAACATACTAAACCTTGTTGGATTTTGTTTTCAAATTTGGTACACTGATAGATCTTTACAACCTACAATTAGGAGTCTAATTTGTTTTAAATTGTTTGTTTGTTTGTAAATAAGCACAAAGCTACACAATGGGCTATCTATG
>NW_013786641.1:0-689 GCF_000517525.1 Limulus polyphemus
GTGTGACGGTTTCTAAACGAAATGTATAACCTTGAAGAAACAGACATTTCTCGCTGTTGATCTTTCAATATTTAATATAATTGAGTCTTTTACGTGATATTGTTGATTTGAGAACATTCTAGATAGAACATGTAGCAAACCTGTGAACATCCTTTATAGAACATGTAGTAAGATTGTGAACATCATTTATAGAACATGTAGTAAGATTGTGAACATCATTTATAGAACATGTAGTAAGATGTGAACATCATTTATAGAACATGTAGTAAGATGTGAACATCCTTATAGAACATGTAGTAAGATGTGAACATCCTTTATAGAACATGTAGTAAGATGTGAACATCATTTATAGAACATGTAGTAAGATTGTGAACATCATTTATAGAACATGTAGTAAGATGTGAACATCATTTATAGAACATGTAGTAAGATGTGAACATCCTTATAGAACATGTAGTAAGATTGTGAACATCCTTTATAGAACATGTAGTAAGATGTGAACATCATTTATAGAACATGTAGTAAGATGTGAACATCATTCATAGAACATGTAGTAAGATGTGAACATCCTAGATAGAACATGTAGTAAGATTGTGAACATCCTAGATAGTAACTGTTGTAGGCTGTGAACATCCTAAATAACATTTACAATGAGACTGAACATCCTAGTTAGCACCAACAGTAAGATA
>NW_013786642.1:0-638 GCF_000517525.1 Limulus polyphemus
ATAACAATATCTACGTAATGACCGAATCACAAGTTCTGAGAATGTCTGTAAAATATCATAGCAAAAAAAAAGTTTGAATTTCTTGTTTTTCCTGTTTTATTGCATGATAACTCAAAAACCAAAACAATGGTGTCAACCAGTTTCACTGAGATGACATAGTTTCAAACGGAGTATCCACTTTTATAAGTGTTATTTTGTACACATTTGGGCTTATAATTAGATTTGAGGGTAGGTTGGTAGAGATCGGGATGAGTAATAAAATCGAATAGCGCGCGCCCCACGTATAAACTCGGTTAATATGTTTGAAAAATCTCTTAGAAGGATCAAATCGAGCTACGTTTCAAGGATTTCTAAGTATCTTATTAATTGGGGCTCACCAACAACCTTAGGCAACAGATGCACAGGTTCTCAACGCCAATAAAAATGTTGATCAAAAAATAAATTTCGTGACTAAAGTCTTTATTTAAGCCTTTTTTTATGTGTGTGTCCAAATTCTAGCTACCAAGACGCTGCATTCATGTAACCACCCTCTCTGCCTGTCAGTGACGAGCAGAGTAGAACGAAATGTTTATTCTAACGTTTCTGCATAAAACACTGGTTCCTTTAAGACAAAGAACCCTGGTTACGTTTGTGTAAAT
>NW_013786643.1:0-1238 GCF_000517525.1 Limulus polyphemus
ATAACTTCCGATAGTGTCAAGTTCTGATATTAACCAGGGTTTTGTGTAACCTGCCAACAATAACATCCGATAATGTTACGTTCTGAATTAACCATGGTGTTATATAACCTACCAACAGCAGTTCAACGTCTTTGTTCAGTTGCATCACCAATATGTTGTACAGCCTATTCAGAGCAACTTGGCCCGGCATGGCCAGGTGGTTAAGGTGCTCGACTCGCAATCTGAGGGTCGCGAATCCCCGTCAAACCGAACATGCTCGCCCTTTCAGCCGTGGGGGCGTCATAATGTGACGGTCAATCCCACTATTCGTTGGTAAAAGAGTAGCCCAAGAGCCCTCGTGTAGCTTTGCGCGAAATTCAAAAACAAACAAACAAAAGAACAACTTGCTATTATTAATTACCTCCCAGCAACTGTATTAGTACATAAAATCACCCACTTTTTTTTCCTTTCGCTGCTTTTAAATAATTAGCATAACTATTTTTTTTTTACTTGAACTACAATTAAATCAGAATAAGTAGAACGTGTTCATATTCAATAAAAAATAACTGATCACATTCTTTCGGTTTAAAATTCTCTCTCTACCCAAATTATTATTTTCTTTTGCGTTTGTATTGTTTTTTTTCTTTCTTAAAACATCCTTAAAGGTCATCTAAGATGCTATGTGATGTTGCATACCGGTTTTGTTTTTTATCGCCTGCTCGTGGCGTAGGCAGCATCACAAATGTAGTTTGTGACCGACCGGTAAGGAAGGCATGCGACTCTTACCAAAACCGTTATATCAAGTTATAGATTTGGTGTTGTCCACTGTTTCAAGTATTCCTCTTTGATGTTTCAAACTGTTAACTGATTTTCATGAACCCAGGTTCATTGAGGATAATTTTTAACACATGTTAACATATGACACAAAATCACAGTCATTTTTTTTTACACCGGAAGTGATGTCACTTTCAACAGATTAAGAGCTAGAATTTTACTGCATAGAATTAAAAATTTGCTGTTCCCCCAGTAGGACAGCAACAAGTTTAAGGACTTCCAACGCTAAAATCCGGGGTTCGATTCCACGCATTTTTGGTACACTACACGTAGAAAAGTTCATTGGACCTGCATTAGGGAACGTGTCGGGAATGTTGTCGAATGGAATTCTTGTAATTAGAGATCCTTGGGCCATTTTCCCCCATGAAAATAGCCGTCAGTTTTGAGGTGTGGCTGGAAGCTTGTGTTTGTTTTTGAATTTCGCG
>NW_013786644.1:0-638 GCF_000517525.1 Limulus polyphemus
TGGATGGGTCTTCCACTGTTTCCACAAACATTGGGCTTCCTTGGGGATGTTCTTTTATCCTACCCAAAATTATCTTTTCTGACATAGAAAAGTTGACTTCAGTGCTGTGACATGCAAATCAACGGATGCAGCAACACTTACTGGAATTTGGCATTTGTTGTTTCCAATCGTCATTTTATCGAAATTAATTACACACTTCCTCGGTAGTAAGTAGTCCAACCGTAGTATGCATTGGTCTTCAATGTTAGCCAAGTATACTTTGTGTCTGTCCTTCATGCCCATGAGCTCAATAGTTACCCACACCGGTCCCCACAACTTTGTATAATGTCCTGTCACACCACAAAGCTTCTGTATGGCTTCTGGTACTCCTTTGCAATCTAGCACCTTGATACTCACAAGGGTTTGTTGAGATGCAGAATCTATGACAAAGTTGCACTTTTGGCCATCCAGCTTTTCTGTCACGTAGACACTATGTGTGTTTGCCATTTGTCAGCACTGAAACACTTGTAACTGACGTACAACAAACTTTATAAAGTTTACTGTTGTCAGCACTGAAACACTTGCTAGTGACTTACAACAAACTAAAAATATACTGTTGTCAGCACTGAAACAATTGCTAGTGACTTACAACAAACTAT
>NW_013786645.1:0-635 GCF_000517525.1 Limulus polyphemus
TGTTACGACAGCGGGGGTCACGTAACGCTAGTAACACGTCATATTCTCCAAGGTTCGTGAATGCTCTGGCGTTTACTAGATTTCGGTGTTCTTTTATATATAAGACGGTCAAGACGTGACGGCAACAAGGTAGTGTGTAATTGAACTGCACACAGAGATAGAGAGACGTATTGTTGAGCGAGCACGTGAGACGTTCGTTGTGAATTACAGCGTTTGTTATAGCGCGACTGTGGAAATTAAGTGTATTGCAAAGTTGTATTCAGAAAGAATAAACCAGTTTTATTTAAGAAAGGACTTGTATCGCTAAAGTTTCTTCGGAAAGAATTTTTACGGAAAATTAACTAACGAACGGAGGCGTAACAAATTGGTGTAAGAGAGTGGGACGGAAAAGAAAAAAAAATGGAAACGAGAAGCGGCAAATCAAACTACGGCTTAGCAGATTTGATGGCAGCAATACAAGAACAGCAAAAGAAACAAGAAGAACGAGAAGAGAGATTACAACAGTTGTTGGAGGAAAAGAAAGAAACAAGAAGAACGAGAAAATAAACAGGAAAAGAAACAAGAAGAGAGACAGCAGAAGTTGACAAGAAAGCCTGCAACAGTGGCAGCTCGACCAACAAAATAAACAAGAAAGA
>NW_013786646.1:0-634 GCF_000517525.1 Limulus polyphemus
TGCGGATTCGAACCCTCGACCCTCAGATTGTGAGTCGAGCGCCTTATCCACCTGGCCATGCCGGGCACGATAAGCAACTAACAAAAACTAATCCAAAATTTAATTTTTTTTTTTTTAAAGGATCACTCGAGAAATATTTTACTAAACAAGACTAAGAGAATCGTCGTTCATAAATCAGCTGAATGATCACGTGTTATAGCGTTTTGTGTTAGATCTCGTAGTATAAAACAACAACAACAAAAAAGAAACGTAAAAGTTGGCTTATCTTATGGCTCTTCGGAACATCCAGAAGCACGAGATACCTCTAATGTCTTCTTTTTCTTCCTCAGGGAAGGCCAAACTTCAGCTGAGGAATGGCATCGACAATATGGAAAGTGCTCTGGGAACGAGATTTACCACATTCGGCTCGGCGATAGTCGCTTTTTTGGAGAGTATGAAGGAAAAGGTTTCAGTTTTGCTTCCTTCCATGCCCATCGAAAGTGAGTTCGTTCGTTTGTTTGTTTTTTCTTTAAAAAAATTCAGTAATAACCAAGAGGACAAAAATTACCAAGACGATAGAAGTAAGTAAAGATGGAAAACAGGGGACACCAAATAAATTGGAACTAGATATATATGTGTAGACAAAAAAACAAAC
>NW_013786647.1:0-639 GCF_000517525.1 Limulus polyphemus
TAATTCAAACCCGCGACCCTCAGATTGCAAGTCGAGCGCCCTAACCACCTGGCCATGCCGGGCCCGCCATTGCTGTAAAGGTTACAACTTATCAATTACTTAAAGAGGGATCAATAACTTATTTTTAGATAAAAAAAAAATGCTTATAAATGAACTCTGTACTGAAATATTTTACTTGAAAATTGAAATTAGTGAAAGTAACGTGCACAACCAGTAAAAAATAAAGCGATGGTGTGTAAACACTTGAAGTATATTGTAAACATAATTTCCAAGAGTGAATTATATTCCCTGGACTACAGATCTTCTGCCCACCCCAAATCTTGATTGCTTTACCTTGCAACATACTCCTATACGCTAAGTCTGTGACGGCAAAGATATGTGGCGGGACTTCATGGCGTTTCTTTCCTTTGTATAGTTCGATAACTTTCTCCGTGTAAATTGGTAGCCTCTTGTAGGGGTTGATGACAACGCAGAACAGTCCCGAGTAAGTCTGCAAAACGACACCAAAACATGTTACGTAATTAATTCATTTAACTATTCTTATGTTAACTTTTGTAAAAACACTCTAAGCCTAACGAATGATAAATAACACAAACACACACACACACACATATATATATATATATATATATATATACT
>NW_013786648.1:0-907 GCF_000517525.1 Limulus polyphemus
GTTCACTTATAATCTGTCATTACTCTAATGACCATCCCTTATCTACCATCGTTCACTTATATTCTGTCATTACTCTAATGACCATCAGTAATGACAGAATATAAGTGAACGATGATAGATAAGGGATGGTCATTAGAATATTAGAGTAATGACAGAATAGGTCATCTCTTATCTATCATCATACACGTATATTCTGTCATTACTCTAATGATCATCCCTTATCTATCATCGTACACTTATATTCTGTCATTACTCTAATGGCCATCCCTTATCTATCATCGTTCACTTATATTCTGTCATTACTCTAATGACCATCCCTTATCTACCATCGTTCACTCATATTCTGTCATTACTCTAATGACCATCTCTTATCTATCATCATACACGTATATTCTGTCATTTCTCTAATGACCATCCCTTATCTACCATCATACACTTATATTCTGTCATTACTCTAATGACCATCCCTTATCTATCATCATACATATTCTGTCATTACTCTAATGACCATCCCTTATCTATCATCATACACGTATATTCTGTCATTACTCTAATGATCATCCCTTATCTACCATCGTACACTTATATTCTGTCATTACTCTAATGATCATCCCTTATCTACCATCATACACGCATATTCTGTCATTACTCTAATGACCATCCCTTATCTACCATCGTTCACTTGATTCTGTCATTACTCTAATGACCATCCCTTATCTATCATCATACACTTATATTCTGTCGTTACTCTAATGACCATCCCTTATCTACCATCGTTCACTCATATTCTGTCATTTCTCTAATGACCATCCCTTATCTACCATCATACACTTATATTCTGTCATTACTCTAATGACCATCCCTTATCTATCATCATACATTAATGACAGAATCCTCTAATGATCAT
>NW_013786649.1:0-850 GCF_000517525.1 Limulus polyphemus
TTTTGTAATTACAGTCTTTCTGTACTTTGTTGATGTCTTTTTGTTACTTCTTCAATTTTGTAATTACAGTCTTTCTGTATTTTGTTGATGTTTTTTTTGTTACTTCTTCAATTTTGTAATTACAGCCTTTCTGTATTTTGTTGATGTCTTTTTGTTACTTCTTTAATTTTGTAATTACAGGCTTCCTGTATTTTGTTAGCGTCTTTTTGCATTTGCACACATCTTGCCTTCAATCATATTTATATTTGTTCTTAATTCTTCTTTAACAGTTACATCTCTTTCTTTTAACTCTTCTCTTTAATTTCTTACGTCTTAATCGTTTTAATTTTCTAAAAACATTTATTGTCTTCTTTTAATTTTTTTCTATCGCTCTTCTAATTTCTGTCTTTTCTTCTTTTAGTTTTCTATTCCGTTCTTCTTTTTCAATCTTTTAATATCATGTCTCTTCTGGATCTTCTTTTAATTTTCTGTCTCTTTCATCTTAATGTCCTTTTAATTGTTTCATCATCTCAGCAAAATTTCGATCTCTATTCATGGGGCCCGGCATGGCCAGGTAGTTAGGGAGCTCGACTCGCAATCTGCGGGTCGCGGGTTCGAATCCCCGTCACACCAAACATGCTCGCCCTTTCAGCCGTCGGGGCGTTATAATGTGACGGTCAATCCCACTATTCGTTGGTAAAAGAGTAGCCCAAGAATTGGCGGTGGGTGGTGATGACTAGCTGCATTCCCTCTAGTCTTACACTGCTAAATTAGGGACTACTAGCGCAGATAGCCCTCGTGTAGCTTTGCGCGAAATTCAAAAACAAATGGCCCGCATGGCCAGGTTGTTAGGGCGCTCGACTCGCAATCT
>NW_013786650.1:0-638 GCF_000517525.1 Limulus polyphemus
GAAGGCACTGTGGGAAGAATATAGAGCACAATTTGAGTTCCTGGCAGAGATGAATGGTTGGACAGAGGAGCAAAAAGCAGTATATCTGGCAACGAGCTTGAAAAGACAACCACTGGAAATACTTGGACAGTTGACAGCAGACGACAGGCACAACTATAGAGCACTGGTAGCTGCTCTAGAACTCAGGTATGGAACCCAAAATCAGTCTGAAGGCTACAGGGCTCCGTTTAGGACGAGAGTCCGTGCTAAAGGGGAGAGCCTGCAAGAGCTGGTACAGGATTTTGAAATTATGGCACACAAGGCCTACCCAAGTGCACCACTCGATGTCCTCAAGTTGTTGCTGAGGGATCAGTTCGTAGATGCCTTGGACAGTCCACAACTTAAGATACAAGTGAAGAAAGCACATCCCTCTACCATGCAGGATGCAATGGCCAGAGCTCTCGAATTTGAATCCTACATTAAGCCCAGCACAGAGGTACCGAGGTTGGTACAGTCATCTGGATTCAAGGCCAGTCAGCTTTCAGAGAGGTTTGAGGGACTTTGCTGGCACTGTAACAAACCTGGGCACAAGAGAGCTCAATGCTGGAAACTTCAACACAGGGGAGGTGCCACAGCAAGAAAGGCTAGTATCCAGATAA